>NW_021703768.1:14083178-14124383 GCF_005190385.1 Monodon monoceros | reverse complement strand
CTCTCTCTCTCTCTCTCTCTCTCTCTCTCTCTCTCTCTCTCTCTCTCCAAGCAAAGACAATGAGTTACCATGTGGTACAAATAGGTTCATGGTTTGGCCTCATTATACTTTTCGGTCTTTTCATTTATCTAGTAAAAATTACAGACGCACTCCCTTCCTTTTGGTATGTTAGAAGTTGTTAAATCTCACAAAGGGCAACCCTTCAACTCCTCAACCCCACTACTAAACACAGATACACATTTTAAATTAAGAAGAAGACGGAGGAATCATAATCTAATTAAGTATAAAACACAGAATCTTTTTAAAGAAATGTATCTGATTGTTTTGGTACCCTACAGTGGTGTGGCTGAAAGGGATTCCACTTGGAAGTTTGGCTACACCTGTGTTCATGAGTTCACAGAACCAACTGGTTTAATAGCATATGACTGTGGGCAAAAGAGGGAAGGAATATGGGGATATATGTGTACATATAGCTGATTCACTTTGTTGTACAGCAGAAGCTAACACGACATGGTAAAGCATGTATACTCCGATAAAGATGTGAAAAAAGAAAAGAAAAGAAAAGAAAAATCTTTCTCATAGGCATTAAACATCCTCCCAGGAGCCTGGATTTTTCAATCAAATGGTTTCAGTGTGTTGCAGTTTGGTCCCAGGATAAAGACGGAATTCTTTGATGATCATTCTTTCTCCCCCAACCCCCAGGAAAACCAGGAGACCAGGAAGTTCACTACTTCTGGCTGAACTCCAGCCTCAGCAACCAGTACATCTATCACGGGATTCATAAGCCTGGACAGAGACCCTCAAGAACCAGGCAATCCCAGAGCATCCTGGACCCCAGGAAGCCTCATTACCACATCCGGTCCAAGAGGCAGAAAAAGGGCAGGAATTATCTGCATCTGACTCAGGCTTGAAAATCAAAGGAGACTCAAGACCCAGGCAGACCTGACCACAAATCCCTTTTTCAAAGGTATCCCAGAGATCGACTTTAGCCCAGAACTTCTCATTATGTCTTATATACATACTCGGGCAATAACATCTAATACCCATAGAAGAGTTGCAGAAAGAATGTCTATCCATCCGTTCATCTACTCATTTGGCATCCAAGAAATCTCTATTAAATGCAACCATGTGGCTGGCAATGAGGATATAAGTATAAGCAAAATCAGGCAGAGTCCTGACACAGTGAAGTTTCCAGCCCACTGAGGGACAGAGGTACTAATCAAAGCACCACACTTACAGATGTATAGTTTATAACTGAAGACTCTAAAGGAAATGAATATAGTTCTGTGAAAGTGAAATAAAAGACAGAAAAAAACTCAACCTAAGATTGGAAATCAAGGAAGGCCTCCCTTGATAATTAAGAGGTAACTGAAGGTGAAAGAGGAATCTGGGTCCAGAAAATCTTAGACAGAGGGAACAGCCTGTGCAGAGGCCCCAAGAAAAAAGGAGCATAATGTGTTTAGGAGTTTAAAAGGCTCACATGCTAGGACACGTAGCAGGCAGTGACAAGGTGTGGGCAGAAAGAAGACCATGCAAGACTTTTAAAACCCATTAAGGACAGAAGTCTTTGTCCCAAAAGCAATGAGAAATACCCAAGTGTTTCAAAATAAACTCAAAGTTGCGTGGACATTCAGTCCATTGTAAGGGTGGCATTTCAAATCAATAGGAGGAAAGGTGAATGTGTTCTCCAATGCAAGTCCATGTGCCCAACGCACAGTGAGGCCAAACAATACCCAAACGTTGGAGTATGGAACAGAGAAAGGTTTATTGCAGGGCCACGCAAGGAGATGGGTAGCTCACACCTTAAAAACCCCAAACTCCCCGAGAGCTTTCAGCAACACTCTTTTATAGGAAAGGTGAGGGAGGGGTGTGATTAGCGGTTGCAAACTTCTTGGTGTCAGATCCTCTGTTCTTGAGGGCAGGTCTCGGTCAGGTCACCATGTTCCCATAAACCTCCACCAAAACAAATGTTACTCTCTGTTCTGACAAGTAAACTGGAGAGAATCATTTGCACAGGATCAATAGGAATACATGTGGTAGCAAATACCCATCAGGTGAATTCCCTGCTCACAACAATTGCCCTTCTTTGAGAACAGCCCCATCACAGAGGTGGACCTGAAGTAACGATGTGCAGTGTCCTTGCAACTTAACCCTGACCTCTGGACACCTCCTAGGGATAGACAACTGATGGAAGCTGGACCAATTTTTGAAACTCGAATGGAGAGACTGAAGCTGGTTAAAGCTGTTACCTTAATGGCAGTGTCCATATACTCCAGTTACTGAGGCCTCCATGGACTCATAGAGACTGCCACTGCCGTTAGGTCGCAGAGGTGAGGGTGGGGGAGAGGTTCGCTGCTGCTTCAAGGCCCGGGCTGGCCAGTGGGTGGCCTAGCGAGGGCTCAGAGGCTCTGCAGGACACAGCCCTCAGCCTGTCCCTGGGTCCCCCCAGCTCACCCGCCGGCCCCGATCCACCTCCCACCGCACTCTCTGCCACCACGTGGACCACTGCGAGCTGACTGTTGGCAAAGAGGGACCCCTAGCTGCTGCGCTCAGGGTCTCACAGTAATGGTCTTGCGACGACAGTTACGTGAATGGCTGCACGCACACCCACCCCGTCCCTATTACAAATGCTTCAACAAATATTTTGGGACTACTATTGAACAATTTAGAAAAAAATAATAAGACTAGATCTGACCTCACTCCTTTCACTAAAATATATTTCAGACAAATGAATCATTAAAATGCATAAACTGAAAACTGAAGAGGTGCTTAAAAAAACACAAGTGCAAAAGGTTTTCTGCTCTGGATTAGAGAAATCCTAACAGAAATGAGGCATAAGGGAGACCTAATAATAAGGCAGAACTTCTATGTAGCAAAAAGAGGAAAGAGAGAGAAAATCTCAGAATAAGGCACATGCAAGAAGAAATGAAATAGGAAAAGAAAAAAGAAACAAAAATAAGAAACTCACCCTAAAAATACCATATAGAAAGTTGAAAGACTTTTAAGAAAACTGCAAAAAATATGAATAACACATTTTATGGACAAAGAACAATTACCATGTAATACTAGGGAACAAAAGCTCCAACATAATGATGAGCAAGGGACAAGATTAGGCTATTTAGCAAAGAAAACATACAAGTGGTTAGTGAACATATGAAAATGTTCCATCTCAGTGGTGATAATAAAAATGAAAATGAAAATAAGAAGAAATTGCGTGTGCGTTAGTGAGACCATAAAAGATTTGAAAAGATTGACCGAACCACATTTGTGGAATGAGGCAACAAGGACTCTGCAGCACTCAGTAAGAGGGGAAGCTGGTCACCATGTGTGAGGCCAGTTTGACAACATGTATCAAAATTTAATAGGAGCACAGTCTTTAACCCAAGAAGGCTTCTCAGAATTTAGCCTAAGAACTGCACAAGTTGACAACGTTTATTCCTAAGGCTGTGCATCGAATCGTTTCTAACAAAAAGAAAACAATACAGAAATGGTTAAGTAAACCATCACTTACATCCGAAGGAAGATTATACAAACATTAAAATGTGATGCATTTATTGGCATGGAAATCTGTCAATGACACTACTGAATGAAATTAGGTTACAGAATAGCATGTGTGGCATAATTTCACATGTGGGGAGTGATACCCATGTAAGTTACCTTTTTATGAACATAGATTTCTCCTTCCTCTTTTCCTACACAGAAGAACACAGATGGTCACATTTATTCATCATTTCCTATATGCTTTCAGTATATCCTAATATCATTCAATGAGATTTCAGAGTAGAAAACAATTCATGCTGACATTCTTCTAATACCTCTCTCATCTAGCTGGAATATATTTTAGTGTAAGTGAGACAGGCTGGGACCTGGGACCCTTCGCTACAGTGCTGCAGTTCTTGCACCTGGACAAACCTCTCCTTGAGCAACAAAATACAAAGAAGCTATAAGGGACTAAAAATAACAGGCATGCACAGTTGGGGCAAATTCTGGACCAAAAAAGACCAACTGCCACTTCTTTTTTTTTTTTTTTTTTGCGGTACGCGGGCCTCTCACTGTTGTGGCCTCTCCCGTTGCGGAGCACAGGCTCCGGACGCGCAGGCTCAGCGGCCATGGCTCACGGGCCCAGCCGCTCCGCGGCATGTGGGATCTTCCCGGACCGGGGCACGAACCCGTGTGCCCTGCATCGGCAGGCGGGCTCTCAACCACTGCGCCACCAGGGAAGCCCCCAACTGCCGCTTCTGAAGAGCCCCGGAGCAAAAACAGGTCACTGTACATACATACTGCACACGCCGCCACCTAAGGGGCGGGCAGACCACCTAAGCCTCACCTAAGCCACCCCTGCAGCGCGACCCCTGGACACATCCCCACCCTCACCCCATGTAAGGAACAAGCTCTTCTCCTCTCAGGGAGCAAGCAAGCGGTGCAACCTGCTGTTTGTTCTCCCTCCCCCTTGCTGCAGCATGGGCCCCAATAAAGCCTTGCCTGAATTTCTTGTCCGGCCTCTTACCAGTTTCTATTGATTGGGGAAGGCCAGGAACCCCAGTTAGTAACATAAGGAGTGAGCAAGCCTGTGTTAAGAGCGATTATGTCAGCACTGTGAGACGTGGGCTTCAGGGAGGGAGCTGGGTATCCGTCAGAAACAATCTTGTTTTCCCACCCTTCATGCCTTCTTCCCACCCCATAAATTCACACACGGGCGTACTACACCCATAAATGCTCACACAAGCACATAAACAGACACAAGGAGGGAGGGAGGGAAGGAGGAAAGTAGGCAAACAGGCAAAAGAGATTCTATTTATAACACCGAAGTCTGAGAGTCTTCCAGCTGAAAAGGGACAGACTGTTGAGGAGTCTTAAGTGTTTTAATCTGGGAGAAATTTCCACAACAGGGAGATCGGGTCCCATAAAGCTGGTAAAAATGGCTACATTGGTTCCAGACAAGCCCTAGAGGCTGCTTTCTCTAGGTTAATTTGAAATAATAAACAATAGCCAGTGAATGTTTCAGTAGGGAAATTGCTGTGCTGATCATTACGAATGATACTTGATATGCCCAATGTTATACACAGAATGCATCAAGGTAAAACTGGTCAGTATGTTGAAGTGGGCTCTACTATGACTTTTGAGGGTTTTTCAGATATGGTGCCCATTAAAGTGTGCCCTTGGTTACATATGAGGACGCAAGAATGCTGTGCCCATCAGCTAGTGGCATGTGTCCCTGGATGCTGGAACTTTTCAACCATGATTAGGGGTTGGCATAACTTGTAATCTTGAAGAGACCTTTGCTGTGTCACCTTGCCAGCTCAAAGTAGGACTACCACAGGATTCCACCCTCCTGTCTGCCATTTCTCCTTCTAGCCATGTATTTAAATACACTGCTGCATCTTTAAGTGTCGCTGAGACATTCTCGCAGACTCCTGACTGCTCACCTGGACACCCAAGATAGACCATGTGCAGTCAAGAGACTCATCGTGGGCTCGAGACACACACAGGAAGGGCAATTTGTGAGATTCTTAGGATCATCATTAGCTCCCTTTCCTATTCTGGCACCTCTGACACCCACTGACCCTGAGGTTTATGTTCATGTTGCCTTCAGTATTTTCCCCCAGGTAGGCACGGCCTGGCACTTGCCTATTACAAAAGAAAAGGAGTTAAATATTCCAAGACTTGTTCAAAGATTGTAAAAGCATGGCTTCTCCGTTTGCTTATCCAGGAACAGAGACTAAAACTCTGTTTTTAAGTAATTATAAAGAAAAGTATGGTAGACTGTATTTTTCCAAAAAGGATGACCCATTATATCCACATGCCCTCTAGACCCTATCAAGTGATGGAGTCTAATTCCCCTCCTCTTCAATCCTGGTGGGAAGTGACACTGCATGACCACTGAGAGTAGGTTGTGAAAGGTAACACTGCTTCCACCTTGTTCACTGGAATAAACCACTCTTGAGAACTTTTTCTACCATGTAAGCAGACTGATCGCCCTGAGACTGCCCATGTGGAGATACCACAAGGAGAGGCCCTGACCCTAGGGAGAGACAGACAGAGAGACAGAGAGAAAGAGAGAGGCCAGCCCCATCCAGAACTGCTCTAGCCCTAATGGTCCAGCTTCAGCCACCGCTTGGCCCCAGAACCAATCTGCCTAAGCCTTCCCAAATTTCTGACCCACAAAAACTAAAAGAGATCATAAAACGATGTCTGTTGTTTTAAGCCACTAAGTTTTAAGGTGATTTGTTATGCAGCAGCAGTAACTAGAACGCACTGTGACATGATAATAAAGAGACTAGAAATGCTTTATTGTGAAATATGATTTCTCGCCCTTTTGTTAAGCTATTTTGGTTAGCTTAGGGAAGCATCTGTGTTTTATAATAACTTTCATTATTTCCCTTCAAACATGTTGTTTTTCTGGATAAGGAATTACAGGCTATATTCTAAAGCCACATATTAATGGACAAATTATAGCCTGTGGGAGAAGCAGCATCATGGAGTCCTACATCCCCCTAGGATACCAATTATTCACAGAGCCCAACAGTAATATATTCAAATTCCCTGAAGAAGTCTACTTCCCATACTGCTTATGGCCAAATACTGCTGGCGGGGGTTGGGCGGCAGGAGGGAGTCTTAACTTGAATGTGGTTACACATAAGTAATGAGGTATAAAACCTCTTCCTATATCTTTTCATGAAATGAGGAATATCACTGCTTTCCTGTTTCATACTGTAACCCTCCCACATGCAGGTAGGAACCTAGAAGCCTAAAGACATTAAGACCCAGAATCTGAAAAGATGAAAATGCCAAAGAATGTGACACTGTTCAATCTCACCAAACTAATACACTGCACTTTTTGGCAACAGCTGTATATCTATATGTATCTATTTGATGACAAACATGTAACTCACTTGGAAACAGTGAATGCCTAAAGCAGCTGAGTCATTTATTTTTCATCAAGATGTTCTATGTCATGGATGACAAAATCATACATAAACATTTAGCCAATTTCAAAACATTCCAAGTTAATTCAACCACCAAACTTAAAAAAGAATTTCAGAGGGGAGTATGATGGGACAAGAAAAGTTGAACATGTTTGTTCTGCAGAATCAGTACACCTGTGTTTGCTTCATATTGGATTGGAATTGTATCAATTTTCCTTCTAAACATATGGTGATTGTGCTACTTCCTGCTTAAATTATGAAAGTACTTTGGATCTCTTGCAGCATCATGAAGGGCATGAAAATCTCACGAGGGGTCTGATGCTGAAAGTACTCTATGATGCATTTAGAGTATTTAGTGCACTCCAGACTTTCCAGAGTTACATCTGAGACCACCGCTATGAGGGCTGGTTTGTTTAGACTTTTCCTAAGAAGATACAGAAGTTCCAAATCCACTGGGCTTTCACAAAACCACCGGAAAGGCTGACCAGTCAGACCAACTGATGTCCTTTTGATATCTGGAATCAGTCTAGAAACAACACTGTTTTTCTTAAGAGATCAAGTCTCTGTCTACTGGAAACCACATCCTAATTATTGCCCAAAGGGGATCTTTTTCAATTCATTGTTGTGTCTTGTCTCAAGAAATTCATTAGTTATTTCAAAACGTGACCCATATGCTGTTCTCCACCCTTCTGTTTTATACAAGGATTTTCTCTGTTTCTGGCAGAAAGTTCCAGAAATTTCTCTATTCTCACAAGAGTAGTTCTAGGCACTTTCTCAGTATAATAAAGAAGCTTTTATGTTATGGGTGACGGCCAGTTAACATTTGTATATCTTCAGACAAAGTACAGCATTCCTATCAGCCAAGGGAAACACCTGTACAGCCCAAATTACAACCATGATCACTCATCCCATAAACAACTTACAGAAATCAAAGGACAAAAGCCACAGGTGCTGCAGAAAAACAGCTCCATAAGCACCAATTCCTTCAAAACAAGATTATACGGGCATAATTATAGCTAGGAAACATGGACATCAACCCCAATAACCTACCATTATTTTTATAATATATGGGGTTTGGAGTAAACATGACCACAGATTAAAGCACTAAGGCAGAGTTCCTTGGAGACACATGGTGGCTGACAAAGACAACACGTTGTGTTTGTAAAATAATTAGCCAGACCTTCCAGCGTCTTTTTTCTTAACAATTTTAAAACAAATTTGAACAAAGGGTATATTTAGACCTCAAGTCCTCTAAACTATCACATCTTTAAGCCTATAAACACACACACACACACACACACACACACACAATGTTTTACATATTAATAATGTTTCATTATTAGAATCAGAGCAAAAACAAAAACAGCTAGAAACCATTTTAATTTATTTGAAAATCATGATGTCGCCCAGAACACATCTTTTTCAGAAGTCTTACAGAACGAAGATGCAATGCAGCTAGCTAATGGAGAGCCAATTATGCTTTATCACGTAGCAAATAGATATTTTCCATATTGTCTGACTTTCCTTAGAAGATAAGTGATGCCCATAGGAAGCTCACATACTCCAGGGAAAGAAAATAAATGCCCTCATGCCAGTGAGGACGATGGAAGCTAGTCTTCTGAAGAACCCACATACTATGATATGGAGAATGAATGCCTTGTGAGATGACATCATCAGAAACCATGTGAAGCCAGAGCATCTGGGAATGAGAAAAAGCTACTTACTGGAGGATGAGGAATGAGCGAGTGGGTCACGCTTGTCACAAGTGGCTTCACGGTGGGCAGATTAAAATGAAGCAAGTCTTTTAGGGGACACTGTCAACAAGGTGCTTCTCAAAATATTTTACATAAAATCTCATAACTTTGGAGGGTTTGTTTCACAAAGGCTTTATGGCAATAGAATGGATACTGTTTCCTTTCAATTCAATTCAACTTTTTAAAAAATGTTTTAATGTTTGCTAATATGCACACCACTGTGTTAGGAAATGCCCAGGATAGAAAGATGATCAGAAAAAGTCTCCTGCCCTCAAAGTAGTTACAAAATAATAGGAAAGTCAGACAAATAGATAATCAGAGTGTCAAAAGTGTGGTGATGACCTCCTGTAATGAGATGCATCCACGCTTGGGAATGATTTTTCTAACTGATGGACCAAACTTCAGACAGCCAACTACCTCATCTAAACTTTATGGTTCCAACAAGTTATTAAGGACAAAAAAAAAAAAAAACCAACCTTTTTAAAGGCATGTATCTTAAATGCCAGTGAGCCACACCAGCTGTTAAGTTAAGCAAGGGCTCTACATCAGCTTTGCCTGGTGAATGTTGCCATTCACTAAGCACTAACAACATAAATATTATTCTTAATTCCAAAGATATAGCTTCTTGCTTATTTATAAAGTCTAGCTACTTAAATGTTACCATCCTACTATGAAACTTTAACCATTAGATTCAAAAGTCATCATCTTTCATGTTGCTACAAAAGTAGTGAGCTATAAACCAATTTTAATGCCTAAAAGAAAATACGATATTAAGAATTTCTCTGACAAACATTATTTTTGACATTATTTAATAAACCACTAAACCCAGTTCCCATTTAAAAATATAAATCAAACACAAAACCTTATGGTACAAACTAAAGCAGGGAATTGAGAATGTATCGTCAAAGACCAGGGATGTGAGTTGCCAATAATTTATAGGTTTACAGGTCTCTTGTTGTTCTTTTGTAGAAAACTGCAGCTCTTTGCTCCCTAGACTGGCATGCAATGAGACAGGCATATTGGACGTGCTAAAACAGAAACAAAATAAGTAGCCTGAGATTACACCATATTTCCCAATAGACATAAACAATATTTAATATATTTCATTCAACTTATATTATTGCATGCCAGCTTGAAAACAACTGAAGTGCAAGACATAAGAAAATGATAGCTATAGTTACCAGCCATTCTTCATAGGAGATGAAATGTTCAGCTAAGCGGTCCAAATACTACGGACAAAGAAACAAAAACTGTATTTTTTTAAAGTAAAGCAATACTCAGTTATTATCACAGACTTAAAATATGAAGCCACCAAGAAAGAAACAGCTAACCTAAAAGAATGAGGCTAACCATAGGTTCCTCTAATGCAAAAGCATATGTCTTTTCTGATCATTCACAACAGAAAGCTGTTATAACTGAAAAGAACCAAGGAAACTCCAAGAAGATAACTGTCTTTCATGTGATTTTTAATCCTCTTGTGGGGATGATCCAAGAATCAAACTCTAGATGTATTTCATATTTCACAGAAAAGGCAAAGTACACACACACAAATGAAAAAACACATAAATAAGTGCACAACGGGAGGAAATTTATGTGAAAACACATCTCCACGTCCGAATGAGTTAGCTGCAAGCCTGGAATGCTCCATAACTCAGGTTGGAAGAAAGCAGACAGGAGATTTTTTTGAGCCGGATTTTGCTAATCCAGGGTTTCTCAATCCTGGCACTCAAACATTTTGATTTAAGCCAAATAATTCTTTGTTTTGAGAGACTGTCCTCTGCATTTAGCAGCCTCCATGGCTTCTACCAACTAGAGGCCAGGAGCACCCTCTCCAAGTTGTGACAACCAAAAATGTCTCCAGAGGGTCGAACGTCACCTAGGGAGCAAAACTGTCCCCATTGAGAACCACTAATCTAACCCAATGACAACAAGGTAAAGCCAAATAGCTTTCAGTGCTGCATGGCCATATAGATGCAATTAGCCTATCTCTGTCCAAGGTGCTCAAATGAGCCCACTATGTTCTCTGCTCAAGAGGCAGTATTGTCTAGGCCAATGCAAAGGGGGGGAAACTTCAAACCTCACGCTGTCCCAAAATGCTTCCAGAGCATTTCCTCTTCTGAGAGTGACATTTTCCATTTATACACTGGGACTTTAGCAGAGCTACCTATATAAGCAAAGTCTATTTAACTTGTCTAGATGATGTAGAAACTTTAGAAACCAACAGAAAGGAAAGGAGAGGGAAAACATTGAACAGTCACCAAAAATAATCAAGAAACTAAAATATATAAGAAATATTGGAAGAAAGGTTTACAAGATGCCTCAGATGTTGTAAATGATAAATCATCAATTCATTTGATCAATATGCATTGCACACCTATCAGGATTCAAGGCATGAGATAAAAAGATAAGAGAGAACTGGGTCCTGCCATGTTAGGGAGTTTAGGGACCCATTAAGATCTGAGACATATAGACTAGACCTTCTCAAACCTGGCTGTATATTCAGGTCATCTGGGAGAGCTTCTTCAAATTACCAACGGACAGGCTTACATCCAGGTCAGTTACATAAGCATCTGGATCCCTGGACAGTTCTTAAAAACCTTTGAGCTAGACCATGAAGGTTGAAGGTTGGTGGGGACTTGGACATAGACAGTGGGTGAGTTGAAATTTCTAGTTGAAATTACAAGAGAAAAAAACCACCATGATGGAAAATCAAGGGCATATAACAACAGAGAATAAAAACAAGTGGCTCAATTCCCTCCGTTCACAGGGTCTGACTAGGGCAGTAAAGGAGAATGAGGTGGATGGAAACCAGACTTTGGAGGGTGTTAGACTGTGTACAAAATGGAGAACCTCTGAACATTTCTGAGAAAAGAGTAAAACTGTAATTCAAAAAATTAATCTTTCAAAAGCTCTTAAAATAAAGGATCCAGGGAAGAGACAAAGGCAGGAAGTCGAGTTTCATGTCTAAAGCAAGAAGCCCAAAATAAAACACCAGCTTCCCTTGGTTGCCATGGGAACAGTCCTGATTGACTCCCTTTCAGGCTCACCCAGCGCAGGTCAGATTCCCCCAGGGGGCGGGGCCCCCTGTAGTCATTTCTTCTCATTTATTTTCCCTGGATGTTCTCACGGCTGCTTTCAGTTCTCATCCGTATGCACGTGGTTTGGAAATTCTCCTCCTGGACGTCGCCTCACACTCAGAGTGGCAGCAGTAACTGCCTATTTTTTAACCTCCCCCCGTTGGACATGTTGAAGTCGCCTCAAACTCACCACATCCCGAACTGAACTCATGATATTCCCCACACAGCCTAGTGCTCTCTATGTCCCTTCTCTCTGGAAACGGTACCACATCCTATCCAGTCACACAGGCCAGATACTTGCATGTCACACTTTCATCCCCCGACCCAACCTACCAGCAGGTCCTGTGGATATGACCTTGCACGCATCTCTCAGATCCCTCCTGTTCTCTGCCCTCTATCTGCACCTCCTTAGCCCAACCTGCCACGTTCCTTTGCTTGACTGTTTCCATAACAGTCTTGACTTAACTGACCCAAATTCATTCTTGCTTCCCTATTGCCAACACCAAGTCATTAGGTCAAATTCCAAACCTAACCACATCACCACTTCACTTAAACTTCTTCAATGGCTCCCCAGTGACCTTATGATACGTACAAAATGCCTCAGCAAGGCCTGACCATCATCAGAAACCAGCCACCAATGACTCAGTCCCACAAGTTTGCCATGCTCACCACGCCACAGGGCCACTGTATGCACAGTTCCATCCGCCAAGAGCTTGGTCTCCTTATTTAGACTGTTAAACTCTAAGCCACCCTTCAGATCCCAGCAAAGTCATCACTTCCCCCAGGCAGGCTCCCTCATCTCCCTGCCTTATAACAGGCTCTTACAGCACATCTTTCCTTTGAAAGCTCCTGACTTGGATGCAATTCTACATTTGGTTGACTTACACTTGATGCAAGTATTTGAGTCATACTTGTTCTCCCACCAGTCTTACCACTAAATCATCCCAGCATGGGGCTGCAGGGAAGAAAAAATATATCGGAAAGACCATTAAAGGAGACAGGGAAGAGATTCAAGAGATCTTCCAATTTAGATGTGCTAAATTTAAAGGGAAAAGGTAGAATCAAGGATGACTACACAGATTTCAAGTCTGGATGACTAAGAAATATGAGCAACTAGTTTAGTACTTATCCTGATTCTAGTTGATTTGTTTCATTTTTATGTTGTTTTCCGTTTTTTTACTTTCCACCATCCCAACTCCTACACCAAAAAGCCCTAGGTTTATTTAAAGCAAATGACCTAAGGTTGGCTGCTACCAGAACATTCCAGCCGATAGCCCAAGTGCCATAATTAGTGCAGGCTTAAGAGCAGCCCACCATCAGGCCCGCACTCTCACTCTCTCCAGCATTAAATATTAAACACCGACATAGAGTGAAACTTTACCTTAGGGCAAACAGAACTTCCTTCACATGGAAACTTCCAGGGCATGCATGAGTAATGAAGTTACTGGATTACTTCAATCCTTCATAGTTTATGTTTAGTCTTAATCTAATTTCAATAGTCCCGAAATATTAACACATCACAAAACATTTCTTCATAAAATAGTGAAAGACATATCCAAAGGCTGCTAAGATTTGAATTTATTTTACCCTAAAAAACACTCTTCTCTTACACTGGTGAATATTGGGTTGAACCTGAATTATTTTATGGAATCTGGTAAGTTCCTGCTCAGTAAGTACTTCTGTTGTTAAACCATATTTTCTCCCTTTGTACTTTTACGCTGGAGGCATTAAAGTTTATTTTTTAAGCCAAAGCTGTTATATAACAAACCACTCTGGAAATGGCACAGTTTCTGCATTCATAAAATATTTCTGAATTTTAAAAGATGTATATTATTACAGAGTTATTGTACCTACAAGACTTGCCAAAAATTTGCAATATTTTTGAAATAATAAGGACAGGTATAAACAATAAAAAGCTACCAAAGGATTTCTGGGAAAAATAAATTGCCCTCAGAAGTCTTAAAAGAGTTTCCTAGAAGTAAGGAAATTATGGGCTTCATTCTGTCTCAGCAAGATATCCAATGTAGGGGAACACTCAATTCTATATTATCAGCTTTAGGACATGTCTATATGACTCAAAATTTTCCAGCTATATTATTTTTCTTTGGTGGGGGAGTTGATGTAAATGGGACAAATGTTTATTAATGCTTATCTATATTTATGATAGTACAAATCAAGGACCACATAGTAAACTATCAATTTGAATGGATGACCTTATATTCATGTTCTACAGAGATGTGAGGCATATTGACATTACTCATTAGTGCCGACCAGCCGAAGAAGGGCATCCAATGAGGGGAACAGGGCATCGTCTAGCATCAGAAAGTATCTAGTTTACGTTGGCAGAAGCCACTGCTTGCACAAGACCATCTTGATTCTGGGGGAAACAAAGAAAATCCCACAGTGCATCAGTAACACTGCCCTTCTTTGCAGTACTGAGGGATCCCCACTGCAGGATTCTCCCTTCAGCCAACATCACCTTCACTAAAAAAGCCATCACAGCTGCCCTCTTCCCCCTTCTACTAAGAAAATTAAAACTACCATCTCACCGTGACTTTTTATAAAAAAGAAAACAAAATATTTTTCTAGCTAGCTTGACCATCTTATTGGCAGGGCAGTTTCAAGCCTTCCTTGAAACTTTCTGCTGTAGTATTATTCCTTGCCACTCATTCCTGTTCCCTCTCTATTTAGAGTGAATGAGAATGCTTTTCGTTTTGTAAACACATTCTCCAGAGACTTGAAGACATGGTGGGCTCAGAGTCACTCAGTGCAATTGAGCAAACATTTATTGAGCTGCTGTATTGCACATTGGGCCTTAGAGTTAAAAATAAATCACCTTTGAGCAGTGTCCCTTGAAAGATTTCACAGTCTATTATAGAAGACAAACATCTGCTATAAACAAAAAAGTGCAATAACAGAGGCGTACCCAGGTTCTATGGGACACAAGCTGGAGGAGGGGAAATGGTCAGTTTTGCCTGATGAACAAAACTGGATCCTGCAGGCTTTTTCCAAGACCTACAGTCAGACAATATTCTCTGGGTCTCTTACTGATCCTTCCATAACAAACAAAAATTCTATGTTTACCTGGGTAAACTTGAGTTAATATAAATCAAGAGAGTCTGCCTCAAAAATGGAAAAGTATAAAAAGGAGAAAGGGCTATACAAGGGTGGGTCAGGGGGCATAGGGTACACAATGCTTGGCATGGGCATGAAGGGAGAGGTAGAGTGCTGGTTTCCAGAATCTATGCCCTCACCTCACCCTGGCTTTAAGCCATTTACTTTCTGAGTTAAGGTGCAGCCATACCAGCCAGCATGACAGGGGCTCATTTCCAGCCCCTCAAAGCCCCTAACTGCAGCCATCAATTCAAATTCCCACCCCCAAGGGACACATCTGTCTTTAAGTCAGTTGTCCACAATCTAAATACCATCTTCTTCTTCAAAGTCAAAGAGGACACAATAAACAGAGCTGCTGGTCATTGGCCTCTGTTTGGTATTTCAGCAAAAGAGCTAGGCTGGTTCCTCCTCGTTTTAGCCTCGTTCACCGTTTAGCTAGTGGGATACAGCTGTGAAGCAGCTGCCACAAGCCGGGGCCACTACCGGTGGTTCTGCTGAAGCTATTTGGAACGTTACCACATTTTGTCCTTGCATGTAATATTCAAAGCCTCTAAAAGACTTTGCAATTACGAAGTGTTTCCATTTTCCCTCTCTGATTTCATCCTCATCATTTTCTAAAGCAAGCATCATTACTTCAACTTTAAAAAGTAAAAACTACACCCCAGAAAGGTTAAATTACTATGGCAAGTTTCTTCCAGTAGTAAATGTTAAAAACATGTGGACAGACCTGGGAACCTGACACCCAGAATCACAAACCAGGGAATCAGAGACATCTTTGATTTGGTCCACGTGGTGTTTGTTTTTTTTTTTAATTAAAAATTTTTAAATTGGATATTTCACACAAAAATACAGATTTTTTTTTTTTTTTTTTTTTTTTAGAATCCCTTGAAAAAATGGGATTCTGAGAAAATGCAACCTGGAAGCTCTGACAATTCTGGGCTAAATCTCTGTGCTAAGACCAGGGTGAAAGACCCCTCCCCCCTCCCTCCCTGCCCCGACCAAATGAAGTAGTCATTCATCTTATCTGCCCAGCCATGAAGGCACTTGAATTTGTCACGGCACTGCTAAACCCCGTCACAATGGAAGAAAACATTAATGATCAAGAGACAGAGATCTACAGGTGCCAGAGGGAATCTCACCCAAAAGCCTTATTCTCCTTTATGTCACCCAGGTGGTTCCAGGGTGATTCCATGCCCACTCACACAAACTCCATCCAAATGTTATCAGCTCAAAATGCCAAGCTACCACCTCATATGTACGTAAACAGGAACAGGAAAAAAAAAAAAAA
Source organism: Monodon monoceros (assembly GCF_005190385.1). Classification (NCBI taxonomy): domain Eukaryota; kingdom Metazoa; phylum Chordata; class Mammalia; order Artiodactyla; family Monodontidae; genus Monodon; species Monodon monoceros. The sequence goes on along the minus strand of NW_021703768.1, from coordinate 14,108,224 downwards.
AAAAAGGAAAATACTTCCTCTGAAAAAGTATGTCTATACCGTGGTCAAATAATTTTATTATTATAAACTATTTACATATTTGTAGAGGGGAAAAGTCACTGGACTCAAATCACTGTCTCAAGCCCTATTCCACCTCTCTATTTTAAAGCAAAAACTTTAATCTTCTGGCATGCCACAGCTGTTCATTTTCCAATTACTGTGGGGTAGGTCACAGTTTAGAGGTCTTAGAAGATTCCCCAGAAGTCACTTCAGTTGCTGCTAGTATAATTTTAAAGAAATGATGGCCAAGCTACGACATTTCTCAGTTTCTACTTTGCTAGTTCAAAGGCATCGTTTGGAAACAGAGAAAAATGTTAAGCCGTTGCTGATTTAAATAGTAGAATCAAACTCTTGGTTAGGTTTTATGATTTTGTTTCTGTTTTGGGATTTGAATCGCCTGTGGAAAAAAGATGTTTAGCTGCTGGAACAATGACATTTTAAAGTTGTATTTAAAATGTCATTAATAAATGACACTAAATGAAAGCACAGCTATAAACCAGAAGCTCAGAAGGAACCAGCCCACACAGTTACAGTCAGATGAGGGGCAACTGTCTTCCAAGTTTCAGCTGAGGGGTATGTGGACAGCAGAAAACACACACCCTACAACCTGACACTGGAAGGCATTTTTTGAGAGCTGGCAAGTGCGCAGGGGCTGCCTGGAGTGAGAGGTGGACCATCTCTGGCCTTCCGTAGAGCTGGACAGCCACAGACCCTGGTCACCTCCTTTACCTTGGACGTGCACACTCTGACTCCAGCAGAATAGCATAATTCTGATGACAAGAAAGAGACAGGCCTACGGAAAAGGAAAGGAGCTCTTAATGAAGACCATCTAGACCCCCAGGTAATGGGCGCTGAAGCTGATCTGCAAGCAGACACTCACATTTTCTAAATAATTCAATTCAACCAGTATAGTTTTATTGGGAAGAAAAATAAACGTTGGAGATATCTTTTCCTACAAACCAGGAAACATTTTTAGACATATTTCACTTATAGTTGGGCAAACACCTTAATTTTTCATGGCCTCCGTTTCCTGATGTATAAGATGAAAGAATTCAATTCAGTATTCACTAACTTTCCCTCCAATCCAGTTCTGTGATTCTATACATTTCTATTTAGTTCATACATTTTCGCAATACAAAAAATGTTTTTTTGTCTTCTTCCTAACTGTAGAGTAGAATATGAACATTTTGAAATATTTAATATTCTCCTCTATAGTCTGGATGAAAAAGAAGTGAATTTTTTTTTGTATTGACGAAATGTATGAACTAAGTAGAGATCTAAAAGTACAGTAGTCATTAATTATCTACAGGAAAAAAAAAAAAAGGGCCCCTAGGTTAGGAGGCAGGAAAGCATGAACAGGTGGAGCGCAGAGGATTTTCAGGGCAGTGAAACTACTTTGTATGATACTGTAATTGTGGATGGATACATGTCATCACACAAACTCACAGAATGTACAACATCTATGTGAACCCTAATGTCACCTTCGACTCTGGGTGATAATGATGTATCAGTGTGCGCTCATCAACTGGAACTAATTTCTCACTCTGGTGGGGAGTGTTGAGAATGGGAAGGCTACGCAGGTATAGGGTCAAAAGATATATGGAAAATTTCTGTACTTGCCATGCAATTTTGATGTGAACTTGAAACTGTTCTAAAAAATAAAGTCTAAAAAAAAAGAAACAAGGGGGGAAAAGTCCTGAAAAGTGATGCTGAGGAGCTGCTGGTGCCCTCAGGGTGCTACAGGTTTAAAATTTTTGAAAGTGTGGCAGTACAGTATGAACCAGATCAGCAGTAAACACACATCACTTTGATAAAAATGACTGTTTTCTCAGCTCCACCACTGGAAGGAGCCTGTGAGACTCAATGTCTATAATTTGGGAGAAAAAGTGGGCCTGCCATAAACTCTTTCTGACAACCTTTCTCTGGTATACATACCACATCTATTTCAGAACTGACTACCAGTTTCCAGGAGAAAGGACAGTCACTACAGATAAGCCAGGAAAGAGGGAAATACAAAGCAGAACGCTGCATTTCACACACCAGTGCTAAGAAGCCCCTGGCATTCAAAACTCTTTCAGAGACTGCAGAAAAGTAGCCATATGTTTTTTCAAATGCTTGCAATATCTACTCATTTGCAGTAAAATATGTTTCTCAGAAGCCTGCTTCTTGTACAAAACACAGTTTCCAGGGTTGGAACTAGCGTCTAGTTCCCAAAGGTCATGTTCACATTTAGAAAGCCAAGGTCCTTTCTGTCCTTGAGTGTTTGCTCCGAGTCACGTCCCATATAATCACACCCAGCTCAGTGCCGTGCACATGGTGCTTACTCAAGTTCACCAAACTGAATTAAATGCTTTATAGGCATCCTTGGGGGAAATTACTCAACTATTGTTTGGTATTCCTAAGTCTGCCGGCCTAAATAAAACAAGAGAAGCCAGTGCTTCTTTGCCAAATGCACTTATAATTGAAATGCTAGCTGTTTATTTTTACTGCTTATGCTCCAAAGTTTTAAAAAGGTCCTGGAGCACAGGTTTTGGGAAACCTGCTCAATCTGAGTCTTATTCCTATCCAAATTCTCTCTCAATGTAACAGTGACCTTGGACCCCACACTCTTCTCTTGCTAAAACATTAAAATGTCTACAGCCTGAAGCATTTTACATCATCTTCAATCTATTTTCAATACAGGACACAGAAGAGATGTGAATTTTCCAGGACAGATTCCTGTAACTGCCTTATTCTCCCATCCTCTGTGATTTTCTCCTCCTATCCTTCAAAAATAACATCTTTTTTTTTTTTGATGTGGATAATGGTTAATTTTATGTCACTCTGACTGAATGACACAGTGCCCAGGTATTTGGTCTAACATTATTCTTCATGTGTCTGTGACAGTGTGTTGGATGAGGTTAACGTTTGAAGCTGCAGACTGAGAAAAACAGATTGCCCTCTCTAGTGTAGGTGGGCCTCGTCCAATCAGTTGAAGACAAGAGAACAAAAAGGCTGCCCTTCCAGTGAGTAAGAGGGAACTCCTCCTTGCCTGACTGCCTTGAGCTGGGACTTCAGTTTTTTTCCTGACTTCAGACCTGAACAGAAAACACTGGCTCTTTTTGGGTGCTAAACCTACAGGCATTCACTAGAACTGTACGATTGGCTCTCCTGGTTCCCAGGCCTTCAAACTCAGTCTGGAACCACACCATCTGCCCTCCTGGGTCTTCAGCTTACCAACTGCAGATCTTGGGACTGTCAGCCTCCGTAATTGTGTGAGCCAATTCCTATGCGTGTGGGCGTGTGGACATACACACACACACACACACACACACACACATCCTGCTGGTTCTGTTTCTCTAGAGAACCTTGCCTTACACAACATGACATGGCAGGTCTCTAACAAAGACCTCATTTTTCCCTTTTCTACTTTCACAAATATAATAAAACTGTTTTGTTGAATGAAAATGAAGGTTTCCTTCAGCGTGACTACTACCCTTCCTCAGCTTCACATTTTTGTTGTAAAAATATGGTGTCACGTTAGAAACAGTCTAGGTTTCAATAGATATTTTCTCCATGGAAACTTGACAAATTTTTCTTAAGCACAAGCTAATCATACTTTTATGGCATGGAAAAATCATATCAGAAAGATAGGGAAATGCAGCCAACTGCCATTCACTTTAATGGGAAAGATCATGTGCCTTTTTCTCTCTAAAAATAGGGAAATGTACTATTTTTATTACTGGTATTTTAATAGTGACATACTAGAAACATCCATAAATGCTTAGTTTTACTTTTCCAAAGTTGTATCTTTATTTCAAAAGGAAGCCACACACAAATACAATGTAACATCTTTCTTATGTGCTGAAAGACTTGAAATGTTTACTTTTTTTAATAAAGACTACATAACTGTTATCAGGCCTTTTAATATCAATGCTGTGCATCGTCAGTACAGGAACCAAAAGAGCAAACCTTATACCTTTTGAATGTATTTTGGGCATATGGTGACTAATACTTTTTTCTATACTGAACGGCAATTCAGGCTTTTTTTAATTCCTTTTTTCATTTCTTGCTCTAACTGATATTGAGAGTGTGTGTCTCTTTTTTATGTATTTATTCAATAAATCTCACAAACACTGGCGTTTACTTTTAACATCTTCTTTGAGAGTAAATTTCACCAAATATGTCATATGCATACACACATACACATGCACACATATATATACACACACACACATATCATTGACATCATAACTGACCTATCCACCAGACTGAAGATGAAAATTACAGTTAAAAGCTAGAGCCAGGGGCTTCCCTGGTGGCGCAGTGGTTGAGAGTCCGCCTGCCGATGCAGGGGACACGGGTTCGTGCCCCTGTCTGGGAAGATCCCACATGCCGTGGAGCGGCTGGGCCCGTGAGCCATGGCCGCTGAGCCTGTGCGTCCGGAGCCTGTGCTCCGCAACGGGAAAGCCCACAACAGTGAGAGGCCCACGTACTGAAAAAAAAAAGCTAGAGCCAAAATTTAAGAATGATCAATTACACTAAAATGAGAAAACAAGGCCCAACTGTTCTGTTGTTTTGCATTAATATGACAAAAATGCACTTTACGACTTTTATTATGATGGAGCAGAGAGAAGTACATAGGAATCTTATAACATATATGCCAAGAACCCTTTGGCAGGAAGAATATTTTACCCCAACTTTTAATAAAGAAAAGTTAGCTGGTAACTAAAGGGTTCAATATATACCGGAAAGAATGAGAACTGTTAAAAAAAAAAAGCACTCCTAATTCATCTGTTAAATATGCTAACCAGGACGAACAGTTTCCAATGATCACGTCTCAAAAGGGCTTCATAAGAAATGAATTTGTTTATATTAAATGCTGAGACTGGACGTTTTTTAACATGATGAGACACTCATACACAGAGTGACTGGATATAACCACCCATTTTTATTTTAAATATTTAGAAAGTAAAGACACAACTCTGGGGCTTGACATATTTCAAGGGTATTTCAGTCCAGAACCTCATTTTATGAGGCATCAAGCCTTCCCAAGCCCAAATAATTCCCCAAGTACCTTAGATTTATTTTCCACAAGCAAGCAAGGATCAATTTTAAAGTGTAACATTCTGTTTGCCAAAACATCAGCCAGACAGGAATGTACAAAGGGGAAAGTTCAAGTGGAGACTTGTGATTCCGTACAAGAAGCTAGAGCACTGTCTCCTCAGGCTTCAGAAGCCAGGAGCACAGAGGAAGGGCGGGCAGGGCGTCCCATAAAGAGGACTTGGCTTCTTCAAGGGTTGTTTCAAACAGAAGAGTGAGAGATACTTGCAGTAAACACCTAGAATCTACTTGCAGTGTTCCCTCATTATTAAAGAGGCTTTAGCAACTCCAACTGTCACAGCCAACATGAACTTGGCAAATGTCGGAAGGCATTCCCTAAGAATAATTTAGCACAGAAGACAAATGGAAGGCCAATTTCTGCTTTCCACTCAAGGTCCAACACCTTGACAGCAGAGCACAATCAACACGGTGAAGGAGATTTTGAATATCAACCCCTGTTGTTCCTGCTTCTGCAATGAAGTTCCACTTAGTCAAGCAAATATTAGCCCAACTCTGTGCCATGCACTGTGCTAGCTTCTAAAGATGCAAAGACGAATAAATCATTATCAATGAAAAACCATTTGGCACTTTTAGAAAAGTCAGCAGTCCCACCCCTAGGAATATATACCTGGGAGATAACTCTGTACCTCTGCAGCTGAAGACACACAAAGCAGTGTTCATATGGCTCAAAATGAAACAAGCAAATGCCATCAGCGGGAAAACAGTTAAATGAGTTGTGCCATATTCCCTAACCATCCCTTTCAATGATTTTCCCTTGAAAATCATCCCTGCATACCAGGCTCCCTAACCTCTGTCATGCTTTAGCTTTCTGTATAACAATGATGAACATCTAATATACAAATATGGTAACAATTAATTTTGTTTAGTATCTGTGTCCCCACCTGGAATTGAAGCTCCACGAGGGCAAGAATTCTGAGATTGCTTTATTTACTGCTGTGTCTCTCCACAGAGCCTAGAACAGTGTCTGCCATATGAAAAGATTTCAATAAATCTACGTGGACGAAAGGGAGGGGGGAAGGAGGGAGAGAGACAGGCAAGAAATTGCTAAAAACAGTGAAAATGGAAGAACCATAGCTACAGGTTCAACATGAGCAAGTCTCATGATTTTAATGCTGATTGAAAAAAACAAGATATAAAAGAATACATATAGTATGTTTCCATTTACAGTAGATTCCAAACATGCAAAATTACTATTATGATACGTACATAAGTAGAAAAACTGGAAAGAGAATAACAAAGATGTGGTAAGCACAAAATCGGGGTTGATGACGTGCAGAGGGCAATGGAATTGCAGAAAGCACAGAGAGGACTTGAATGTGCTGGTAACATTCTATTCCTTAAGATGGGCTGTGGGTTTACGTTTCATTAGTATTCCCATACTTCATACAAGTAGTAAACACGATTATGACTTTCATAATTAATACAAAAACATCAAGTCACCTAAGGAGCCTACCATCTGGCGAGAAGGTCAAACCTGACAAGAGATGAATCAGCAGACGGGGATGAGGTCTTGGACAAAGGAGCAAGTGTGGGCTATGCAGCGCCCAGTCAGCTGGTCAGACCGGAACCATTTACAATTTTAAATGTTTCTTTTGACAGTAGTTGAGGGAACTGGTCTCCAACTGTCACTTGATTTCTATATTTTTAAACCTGTAGTTCATTGGCTACTGTCAATTATCGAGAGAAATGGTTTAAATAATTGTTAACAATGTTTTAAGGAAGAAATCTTACCCAGCTTAAGCAGAATTTGGATGGTTGAAGAAGGAACCAAAGAAAATATTTTATTAAGTATTACTAAGGTCATTTGGGTAGGTGCTATTATGAATCTATTGTCTATACATATAGAAGGCCAAGAGGCACATGAAAAGATGCTCAACATTGCTAATTATTAGGGAAATGCAAATCAAAAATACAATGAGAGGGCTTCCCTGGTGGCGCAGTGGTTGAGAGTCCGCCTGCCAATGCGGGGGACACGGGTTCGTGCCCCGGTCCGGGAGGATCCCACGTGCCGCGGAGCGGCTGGGCCCGTGAGCCACGGCCGCTGAGCCTGCGCGTCCGGAGCCTGTGCTCCGCAACGGGAGAGGCCACAGCAGTGAGAGGCCCGAGTACCGCCAAAAAAAGAAAAAAATACAATGAGATATAACCTCACACTGGTCTTGGCCATCACCAAAAAGCCTACAAACAATAAATGCTGGAGAGGGTGTGGAGAAAAGGTAACCCTCCTACACTGCTGGTGGAAATGTATCGATAAATAGGTACAGCCACTATGAAGAACAGTGTGGAAGTTCTTTAAGAAACTAAAACTAGAGCTACCGTATGATCCTACAATCCCACTCCTGGGCATATATCCAGAGAAAACCATGGTTCGAAAGGATACATGCACCCCAATGTTCACTGTAGCACTGTTTACAATAGCCAAGACATGGAAGCAACCTAAATGTCCATCGACAGATGAATGGATAAAGAAGATGTGGTACATATATACAATGGAATATTACTCAGCCATAAAAAGAATTAAATAATGCCATGTGCAGCAACATGGATGGACCTGGAGATTATCATACTAAGTGAACTAAAAGTCAGACAGAGAAAGACAAATATCATATGATATCACTTATATGTGGAAACTAAAAAAAAATGATACAAATGAACTTATTTACAAAACAGAAACAGACTCACAGACTTAGAGAACAAACTTATGGTTACCGCGGGGGAAAGGGTAGGGGCGAGAGATAGATTGGGAGTTTGGGATTGACATGTACACACTGCTATATTTAAAATAGATAACCAACAAGGACCTACTGTATAGCACATGGAACTCTGCTCAATATTCTGTAATAACCTAAATGGGAAAAGAACTTAAAAAAGAATAGATATATGTATAATTGAATCACTTTGCTGTACACCTGAAACTAACACAACATTGTTAATCAACTATACTCCGATATAAAATAAAAATTAAAAAGAATCTATTGTCTATAATGGCATGAACTACTTGTTCTACTGTATATTCATCCATTATTCATTCAGAAATAATTACTGAGTAGCAGCAAAATGAAAGATATTTGCTAGATATACAGGAAGGTACAAACATCCGAATGATGTTCTCAATGAGCTTATATGCTAGTGTTAAGGCTTACACATAACAATCGTCACCATAGGCACAGGTACCAGGGTTACCCTTGAACAACGAAAGTGACTGTGCATGTCAGGGTCGGTTTCTGCATGAAGTCACAAGAGGGGATGAGCAATTTGTTCTCATGCAAGGAAAAAAACCCACAATGTTCACTGCTGAATGCTGCCTTGCCTTACATTATTCAGTATCGGTTCTAACTCTTAACATCAATGTAAACGGTTATCATTCATGCCTCCAGGTGTTTTATTGCCAAAGCAATTACATATACGCTGTAAATCTTTCAAACCTCTGCCCTAACTCCACTAATCTTCCTCTCTTTTTTGGTCAAATACTAGGTACATTCTGACGAATTAGGAACTTGGCAAAATAACCTTTTCATTCCTTGTTCACAAGATGTGTGGAAAACTGTCCACAGAATAATGAAAAGGGCCTTCAATGAGAAATTTCCAGATCACTTTTAAAGTGAATATTACTTAGGGTAAGTCACTTAAGTTCTCAGATGCCATTTTTTATTTACAAATTCAGGAAGTTCAACTACCTAGCCAGGGACCTTTTATTGAACACACACACCCTTTGTATGCATATAGATGAGAGTTTCTACCACACTGACACTCTCCATTGTTAGCTCCACGACTGCAGTCTTCAAATGGTTATGTTATCTATTCACGACCATAGCCCTTCTACAATCTATCTCTCTATCTATTCATGTTTACTGAAGTACAGTTGATTTACAATGTTGTGTTAGTTTCAGGTGTACAGCAAAGTGATTCAGATATACATATATACATATATATATTCTTTTTCAGATTCTTTTCCATTATAGGTTATTACAAGGTATTGAATATAGTTCCCTGTGCTATACAGTAGGTCCTTGTTGTTTATCTATTTTGTTTGTTTATTTATTTATTTTTGGCTGTGCTGGGTCTTCATTGCTGTGCAGGGGCTTTCTCTAGTTGCCGCGAGCGGGGGCTACTCTTCCTTGCGGTATGCATTACCTATTTTGTATATAGTAGTTTGTACCTGCTAATCCCAAACTCCTAATTTATCCCTCCCCCGCTTTCCCCTTTGGTAACCATAAGCTTGTTTTCTATGTCTGTGAGTCTATTAATGCCACTTGCAGCAACACGGATGGACCTAGAGATCATCATACGAAATGAAGTAAGTCAGACAAAGACAGATATCACTTATATGTGGAATCTAAAAAATGACAAAAATAAATTTATTTACAAATCTCACCTTAGATTAAACGGAATGGCAACAGGTTGAAGGGTTTCCAGTTGTTTCAGACACGTGTCACCCCTCAGCACTTCATGTCTTCCTAACGTGTCCTTCATTTCCACCTGTTATGTTATCTTCCTATGCACTCTCTTTCCCCAAACACAACTTGCTTCTTACACAGCATCCAAAAAAACACACACACTAGGACTCAGACCACCACTATGACTGCTAATAAGAATGGCTCACATCCACTGAGTACTTACTATGGGCCAGGCACTGTCCTGAGCACTTCATCTGTATTCATTCATTTAATTCCTATAACAACCCCCGGGGAGTTAAGTTCCTTGCGGAGATGACACGGCTCCTGCATGGAGGACCCAGGATTTGAATCTGGACAATCCGGCTCTAGGGTACCTGCTCCTAACCCGCCATTATAAATGCCAGAACTGTGGATGCTTTCTTACCTGCACTCGTGCGAACACACACACACGCACACAAACGCACATGCACGCAGACACACACACACACACACGCACGCACAATTTATGTCTAAGACTCTAAAGAATAAAAGAGCAACCTCAGTATAAGAGGAGAAAATAATTCTCTATAAAACGAGTCTGACTTGGAGACCATTCAATGTGGGTTTAATTCCAAGTCCCCAAAGGGCCTCATATGTGGCCTCACCTACAGGGAGGTGCCATTGCTTGGAACTTGATGAGGGACTCCAGTTTATTTAGGAGTCTTGGGGTTATTTTTGGAATCCAGCTGCAGGAAACGAGCTATTTCCATATTCAGTCCCTTGGGCGTAGCACGCTGGGTCCTCAGAAACCACATATGCCAGTTAGAGTCAAACCCAGTCTGGAACCTGTGTGATGCCCTTGGTTGGCTCACCTTGGCCTGGCAGCAATAAATAACAGGGCAGAAGCCAGAATCTGTGCTCCACGTTCTGAAGGGATGCGAAGACTCATCCCCTTGGAGAGCCAAGGAAAAACAAGCCCAACCTCATCAGGATCCTGGAGGGAGTAGCCAAGGCCCTGCGACCTGCCATTGATGCCCTTGCTAAGATCTGCACTGTGCAAAACATCCCACTGCAGGTTCTTTTTTTTCTTTTTTCACTCTTTAAAAAATTTTAAATAAAAACTTGCCATTTTAAACATAAGTGGCATTAATGGCAGACACAGTGTTGCACCACCGTCACCACTCTTTCCTAAATTTGTCATCACCCCAAACAGAAGCTCTGTCCCCATAAAGCTAAAATTCCCCATGACCCCTTCACTCAGTGCCTCTAATCACCAGTCACCTCTAATCTACTTCCTGTCTCTATGAAATTATCTGTTCTAGAGGTTTCGTAGAAGTGGAATCATATAATATTTGTCCTTTTGTGTCACCTTATTTTAAGGTTTTATGTTTATGTCTTCATAGCACGACTAACTACAGGCACCAGACACTGGATGGCAGGAGAGTGGGGAGACCTGCGTCCTCCTTAGAGCTCTCCCACTGCTTGTCTCCAAGAAGCCATCTCATCCCCCGAGGTTCCACAGAATTCCAGTGATCAAACAGGAACAGCAGACCCAAATGTCTTCTCCACTTGGCTGAATACAGGACTCTCATGCATCTTTCCTTCAATTACCTCTACGGCTTTCAGGCCCCATAACTTCAAATAAAGCATACCTGACTCTTGCGTCCAAGACACCGATGGAGAAGCTAACACAAAGTAAGGTTCCTTTTTATAAAAGGTGTAAGTGGGGTCATTTTAAGCCTGTCATATGCCTTACGCCTTACTTCTAGAAGGCTTATCCTATAGGATATCAGTTTAAAATGACCCACAGCTCACTTTAAATATAATTATGTATAACTCTGAATCAAACTGCATTATGCTGTTGCTATGATACATTTCAGAGACTCCTAATACGACCTTTACTCATTATAACGTTACGGTCTCATTTCTGTATTTAACGTGTTAGTAGGGCCAATAAATCCTAATAAATGAAAAGTCCCTTACATGAATGACAGAATGGTATATTTCAGGCAGAGTTAAGAATACGTATTCTTTAATGACTTCTCATTTTGGTTACTGCTTATTGCTCTAAAGCGCCACTTCGAAGTTGAGAAGAGATGAGCTCCATGTAACTCAAGCTCCAAACAAAAGAGATGTTGGCAGTTCCTTAATATCATCAAGATTGGGAAAATCCTAAAACTAAGTTTACATATATACCTTACTTCCCTTCTGATTTGCCACAGTAAAAGAGGTATCAATATCAATATTCTTAGCTCATAACTTAGGAGGGATTTTTTTTCCGTTTGTAAGCAGAAGATTTCGAGTGCCACATTTTTCATCAAATCACCTACCTTCTCCTGTTCTCAGTTTCCTCATCCAACAAAAGGGGGATAAAAACAGGCTATTATGAAGTTTAATGAGAGGAAGTATTTAAGCGCATTTAAGATACCTGGCAGATACGGAGCACCCACAATTGGTAGATATAATGGTCATACATCAAAGCACATATTTTACTGAGAATTTCAAAGTTCACAAATGAATTTGACAGAGATTGGCTTACTTTGGGGGAACATACAGGAAGCATGATGCAAAGAGCACAGAGTTCGCATTTCCACTCTGCCATCTTTGTGATGGAAGATGCTTTGGAAGATGGCTGCTGTCTCCACACATCACCTCTTCCAACCTATTCTGAGGACTGGCACCAGATGGCCCACCCAGAGGACACTGGATAGGGAGTGGGTCTGGGATGGACACCTAATAGGCAGAAATGATTCGGAAGCAAGACCCAGGCAATCTGATCTCTCTCCCAGGAATTTAATTGGAACATGACAACTTTCCCATGGTTTTCCCTGTGAGTCAGTTGTTCAGTGCCCCCAGACCTTGAACGTGGATGATAATAGGAGCTGTATGGCCATTGCAACCGAGCAGGACAGAGATGAACAGAGAGAAGCAAGGATGAGAACCCCACATGCTGAGGGAGAGAAAGAGCCCGTGAACAGGGGCAGAGGGAAAGGACAGACAGAGACACGGTACCACCCTCCTGGTTGCTGACAGAGTTCTCTTCTTGCTTCAAGTCCTGCACTTGTATTCTTCAATAATTACCCTCTGTTCTTTTTTCCCCTTTTCTTTGGCTAATTTGTGGGGAATTCTAGAGCTTACAACTAAACAGTACATGTCTAAGAAACTTGAGTAAGCTTTCAATTAACCACTTTAAGCCTCGGTTTCCTCATCTGTAAAATGGGACTCATTTGTTCAATAAATATTTATTTTGTGCCTACTATTTGCCAAACACTAGCTAAGTAGTGGGGAAACAATGGTTAGATATTCCAGAAAGTATCCCCAACTTTGTGGAGTTCACAGTAAAGTAGACGACATAAGCTTGTAAGTCAGTCACGGTACGTGGGTATCACAGAAACAATACAAGCGTCCAATATGGTGTTACAGAGTACACCAACATGGAAAGATGTCTCCGACATATCACTGAACAGAACAAGCAGCCTGGCAAACACCACAGAGGATCCCATTTCTCTATACGTGTACACAATCATTTATATAAACATACGTATGTTTACGTACGTGCAGACTGACTTCTGGAAAGCCACACCGAAACGTTACTATGGGTTATCTCAGGGCAATGAAATACGAGGGGAAACAGTTTTTCGTTCTTTGCTTACTTCTGTATTTAATTTTTTCCAGTACGCCTTCTGTTTTTAAACAAAATCATAACAGTGTTAAAAATAAACTTCCTTCACATATAGATCACCCAAAAGAGAAAAAAAAAAAAAAGATACAAGCTTTAGTGGATAAATCAATCATAAGAATAAACATAAAATTACAACTGGGGTGAGTGTTACAACTGCAGAAGTACCTGATATGATAAAAATATATTCAAAAGGGGCTGACTTAAGAGGAATTTTGAGAGGGAATCTAAGTAGAGATTAACAAGGCAAAGAGGGAAGAGAAAAGCATTCTAGGCAAAAGGAGCATCATTCGCAAAGATTCCTAGGAGAGAAGAAGCATGGTAATATGACGGCTGCAAAAAAAAAGAAGTGGGGGGCTTCCCTGGTGGCGCAGTGGTTGAGAGTCCGCCTGCCGATTCAGGGGACAAGGGTTCATGCCCTGGTCCAGGAGGATGCCACATGCCGCGGAGCGGCTGGGCCCGTGAGCCATGGCCGCTGAGCCTGCGCGTCCGGAGCCTGTGCTCCGCAACGGGAGAGGCCACAACAGTGAGAGGCCCGCGTACCGAAAAAAAACAAAAAAACAAAAAAAAACGTGGGAAAGGGGCACTGTAGAAAAAAGAAGGGAAACTGTAATATGAAATGAAGCTGGACAAGAGGGCTGGGGTCAAAATGCCAAGGGCTGCGGGGGCCGTGATGAGTATTTTGATCTTTATTCTACGATACGTATTCCAAGATTAATGAATAGTTTTAGATAAAAAGATGTTAAGTCAGATCTGCCTTTGAAAAGATCACACTGGCCACATCGTGGAGAATGTACTGGATGAGACAGGAGTGGATGTGGTAAGAGGCTGCTTCAAAGGTCCAGGGCAGAGGACCAGAGACAGGGGCAAAAGTCATGAGTTTGACTAAGGATGTGTTGAGTCAAGGTATCTTTGAAATAACCAAGATGAGACTGACTTTTCATCTCAGAAGGCTACTGTGCCTATGAGTGTAAGACCTGCTGAGAAGGTCTAGACCAGAGATATGTATTTGTGAGTCAAGGAGACCAACCGGTAGACCTAACGGAAGACCCGGGCATAGGGGAGTCTGCCAAGGGAGAGATGATGGTGTGAGGAGAGGAGAGGTAGAGGGTGACCAGTGGGTAGGAGGAGAGCAGGACGATCCACAGGGGAAGCAGCGGCAAGACCAGGAGATTGATGTGTCATGAGCCAGGGATAAAGGTGTTTCCACGAGGACAGGAGGAAGTGGCCAATAGCGTCCATCAAATGACAGGATGGCTAATGGAATTAAACTGGATAACACAAAAAACCTCCAGGACAGTATAGGGCATAGTGAAGTGAGCTCTGAAAATAAAAAGGCAATTACCATCATGAATGGCTCACAGATTTTGTGAGCATCAAACCAGACAATCCATATGTCAGAGCACCTCACAAGCGGAAGGAAGGCTTTCAAAAGATGGAGGTAGCAACCCATTGTCCCCTTTTGAAGATCGGATGAGTTATTTTATGTCTACAAATTCCTCCAAGACTAAGGGATACCATGAAATAGGCAAAATGATACGAAAATGAGATGAACACTGAAGAAACAGGAAGAGATGAGACTCTCTGGCACAAAAGAAACCAGGACTTACAATGGACGTGTAAGCCAAGAGTGAAATTGATTTTCAAGTTTCTCCCAGTGCCAGCCAATGAAGGAAGCAGACGTCAGAAGTACTGCATTTCCACACACGTACATAAACACACGTACACAAAAACACCACCACCTTTGAATCCAGAAAAATAATGAATAGGCATAAAATAAATTTCTCTGGAAAGATCCTTAAGATGTATTTCTTTTGGAAATTGCTAAAGACTTACCCCATATCAAAAAAAGTTAAAATTATTTTCATAACCAGATAAAGATCAATAGGAAGCCCAGCCTGGAACACCAGTCACCCTTCTGCCGCTACTTCACAGTGTGAGGCTGGGCGATCATTTAACCACTCAGGCAACGGATTACTCTTGCGCTCGTGAAAATCCCCTTCCAAGGCTGAAGGAGTAGAATTCTTGCTCTTGGTCATATGCCACATAACGCATACAGCACAGACCCCTAGTGTGACTACCAGTTGGATAATTATGCAGAAATAAGGCACGGTTCTCGTGCTCTGTAGAGAGAAGCCCGCAGACCACAAAGGCTTTCTGCCTTGAGAGGGAAACTATTCAAATGTTGGTGCCTAACAGCTAAAGACACAGGATTCCATGGTAACACAGATGCTCCCGGGTCAAGTACATGTTCTGAGAAAGCAAGGGACATGCAAATGAACACAAACTAATGGACCAGGGCTTAGCTTACTCTGGTGGGGTTTTCTTTAATCAGGTCCTTGTGCCGTAAAGTGACAATTCCGCAGCAGTGCCCAGGACAACAAACATCTAGAGATGAAAGGCAGGGGTTTCCCAATAAGACGTTTTCTGCCTCATTCTCCCAATCTAAAAAAAGTGGATGTTCATTTTACTCAAAATTGGCAGAAAATAAAAACTCCCACCCTGTTTTGTATGGCCCAAAGCCCAGATTTCAATTTTAACATTTGCTCGTAGGCTACTGTTTAAGTCAAGTCTTGAACTGTTTCAGCTGCTCGAAAGCAGAGGGCAGAAATGGTGGATAGGCGAGCTCAAGGCCAGGTGGGCGCCCTTAGTCAGGATCCAGGTGAGGTGCAAGGTGACGGCGGTCTCATTACCTGCGGGCAGTCTCTGGAACAGAGGGCGAGGCATTTTTGGTGAAGGGTTCAGGAGAACTGGGGTCCTCACAAAGAGATCTGGACTTGTTTTAAATGTTAAACAAATTTCAGAAACAAAAAGGTTTGAAGCACTTCAGCGACAAAGTGAAGGAGGAGGTTGGCAAGAAGCCTTGCGTCTACCTCGGGGCCACTCACCAGCTTGGACAAAAGGTCATTTGAGATCTCTGAGTCCCCATCTTCACACCTGTGACATGAAAGGGCTGACACAGCCTGAACATCTTCAGGGCTCCTTTCAAGCCTCATACCCTCCAGAATTCCGTCTCTTTGGTCTATTTTTTTTTTAATTGGAGTATAGTTGATTTACAATGTTATGTTAGTCTCAGGTGTACAGCAAAGTAAATCACTTATACATATACATATATCCACTCTTTTTTAGATTCTTTTCCCATATAGGACATTACAGAGTATTGAGTAGAGTTCCCTGTGCTATACAGTAGGTTCTTATCAGTTGTCTATTTTATAAATAGTAGTGTATATATGTCAATCCCAATCTCCCAATTTATTCCTCCCCCTTTTTCCCCCCTGGTAACCACAAGATTGTTTTCTACATCTGTAACTCTATGTCTGTTTTGTAAATAAGTTCATTTGTACCCTTTTTTTTAGATTCCACATACTTTGGTCTATTTTCATTTCACAAAATCAAAATCACCATGGGCTCCTTGTCACCACATCATACCATCTCCGCTACCAGAGCCCATTAACCATGCCCCAGAAGCCATTTGTTACACAATTTTTATTCCAGGCACCAGTTATCTGCCAAGCTTCTAGCCTTACATCTTTAGAGGACCTGTTTTATTTAGAGCACTCCTGAGAGGTGGAAAGAAAAGTGTAATCTAGGAGAACGTTCCTATTTCAACAAATTTAGCCGATGTTCCCTAGCAGAAGCGATCTTCAGAAACATAACCCCCCCAGGCCTTTGCACAGAAGCGCCTGCTGGGCACAGGTTCCGGCCAAAATCTCGGTAGGTACGTTACATGCAACAGCACGGTGGCCACTCACAGCCCTACTTCTACAAGCAACCTCCTCCCCCCCTCCCCACCCCAATACCCAGCTTCAGTCCCCTGCACCCTATCTGTAATGACCGGGTCTCCGGTTTTCCAAACTTTCTCCTACAGTGAGCACCCTTGTAGCTAGCAGAAACGAAGGCAGTAAGAGAGGTTTGGGTGGCACCCAGCAAACCTTTTCTAGGAAGGGCCAGCAAGGAGTCTTTTAGGCTTTGCAGGTCTAGTGTCAAAATCAAGGTTACTATGCAGATACTTACAAAAGAGAAAACACGTTTCCAAGTCTTTTATTCATGAAATCCAAAATACAGTAATAATGATTGAGTACAATCACTTGTACAACACAAGTCTACTAATGAGAGACTGTAATTATTTGGGAGGGAGTGGGGATAACATTTCCCTTAATTTGGGTTCAAAGGTAGTGTTTCCTATGATTAACTCAATTGCAGTGTTCATCCCTGAAAACCATTCTCAGCTTCAGGGCCTTACAGAGGCAGGCAGCAGGGCACGATTGGTCCACATGCTGTAGTTTACTGATTCAAGGAGGTCTACTGTACAGCATGGGGAACTATATTCAATACCCTGAGATAAACCATAATGGAAAAGAATACAAAAAAGAACACATATGTATGTATAACTGAATCACTTTGCTGTACCACAGAAATTAACACAACATTGTAAATGAACTACATATACTTCAATTAAAATTTTTTTTTTTAGTTTTTTAAAAAGGAGGTTTAGGGAAGAAGCTTGAGATTCTGGCTAGGCTTGGGTTGAATACTGGTTCCACAACTTACTTGCCAGCTTCTGTCTTGACTTCTCCAACACAGAATTTTCTCCACTTTATCTCAGAGGCCAAGAAGATAAGTGTAAGCATTCAGTACACTAACAGCTAACGTTTGTCAAACTCCTACGTCTCGGAAATTATTCTGTGTGCTCTACGTCCCTTATGTATTAACTCATTTGGTCATCAAAACATTCCTAGAAGGTAGATACAATTCTTACACCCATTTTTTGGGTGAGGAGACTGTGGAACAGAGAGGGTAAGCAAAATGCCCATGGTTACCCAGCCAGAGAGGGAGGCACTCTTCACTTCCCAGTGCCTGCGAGCTGTGTTTGATGGATGTGAGCTATTACCACTTTCATTCTTGCTAATGAGGTATGTCAATGAAGTAATTAGGATGAAGTTGTAATGTACATTCCAGAACACAGACATCGAAATGAGTTTTATCCTTCAAAGGTGTTCACCTTTGGAGGTTTTCAGTGTTCCGAATAAAGCATCACTCTTCAAACTGTTCTTGGTTTTACCTTTCAAAACCATAGTTTACTAACTTCAAGGGAGCATTCAGACTCACTCCTCCCTTGTAAGCTAACTATCAATTAAAAATATTAGACTGCCTCATCACATGGTCTATTGTTGACTTAGGAAAAGAACTCCCAGCGTCCTTTCTTGGTTAAACAGGAAAGTAAAATGCTAGGCCAGGATGTTTCCCACTTTGTCAGTGTCTGTCATTCCTGGTCCCTTTACCAGGATCCCCCCGGATCCCCTAGGAGTCCGGGCCAGGGAACCAGCCCGCAGGGCTTGACGGCACACCCCCTTTACTGCCCATGGGTCCTTCACTCAGCTCTCACGGGTCCCCGGTTTCCCCAGCCTTTGCACAAAGCTGCCAGACCTTCCTCGCCAAGCATCTGTGTAGTCCCCTGCCAGTCCCTAGAAACTAAACTGAAGGGGAACATTTCCCAAGAGCTAGTCAGTTTTCTTCATTTGCTTTAAACATGCATTCCCAGAGGCAGACATCAGAAGCAGAAGAGAAGGCACAGGGCAGCAGATGCAAACCTCCTGGAAGGAGCTCATAAACCGAGCCCTAGAGGTCCACCCCAAGGCCCCTCTCTCCTGTGAAAACCTCAGGTACCTTCCGGAATTTTAAGTGCAAAATCAAGTCTCCAAATCCATATCTCTGATCCAAATCTCTCCTCCCAGTCAAAAACACATCTAATCTGCCAGACCATGCCCAATGGTAACGTCGACCTGGGTTGCCCACTCTCCCAACAGTGTGTCAACTACAGTGTGCGCAAGTTTCTTTCTTCCAGCTCTCAACTTGATCCGTGATCACATCCTCACACCAGAGGACTAGGTCCACCTGCCTCCCCCTTCCCTGCCCCTCCACCTCATTCAATTTTCAAAGCCCCCTCCTCTCTATAGATGAATCTATCCAAGATGATGCAAGCCAAGCTGCCAGCCTTCCATGTTATTTTAAATATTCTAGAAGCTGTATTTAAATAGCGAAGAAAGGCAAAACTAATTTTAATATTTAATGCAATATAGTCATAAGGCTATGACTTCCATATGTAATCAATACAAAATATTAAGGGTATATTTTAAATGTGCTTTCGTACTAAGTTTTCAAAATCCAGTGCGCATTTTCCTCTTACAGCAGGTCTTGACTCCAGTTAGCCATGCTTCCAGTGCTCAGGAACCACATGTGGCCAGTAGCTACCATCATGGACACTGCAGGGCGAAATTCTACCCAGCACTCAGGATCAGCTGAACTCCTTCCTCCTGCAAGATTCCTCTAGTTCCTGCAGCCCTTTTTCGCTTCTTCTTTGAACTGCCATTATAATGATAACCAACACACGCTGCTGGACACTTTTTTCCACGTACTTTATGACTCTAAGTTTTATCCTCACAACCGAGCTCCAAACATATTAAACATCCATTTTCTCCACAGAGTATCTACCATGATGCCAGACATAGCCATTCAATAAATACGTATTAATTTGTTGACAAGGAACCAACAAATTGTGTGTCAGTAGTAAACAGAAGGAGAAATTGAGGACAGAATCATTAGAAAATTGAAAGCAGCAAAGACACAGTGACATTTGGTTGAAGAAAATGACAATCCTATGAAAATATATTTTTACCCTTGCATAGAGCTATTATTCAATTTAATCTGTATTTTTGTGTAAGTTTCAAATGCTGGCATACTAATACCACACCTGCAATTCTCACAGAACATGAGGGAACAGCGCCAGAGAAAAACTAGAGATGATAACAAATTTAAAAGACACATAGCACAGAAGATCTTTATCACACTGTTTTGGTGGGGAGGGGGTCCCTGATTAGCTGCTAAAGCCATCAGCAGACTCTAGTGTACAGAACGGGCTGCCTGTCTGTTCATGTTGAATCCCCAGTCCTGGGGCAGTAAGTTCCATTACTCCACTGTTCCTGATGTCCATTTCTAAATTATAAACTATTATATCTGCTAATAAAACATTAGACACCTCATAAGGTAAATCTATTGTAAACGTAGGGTAAAGGAGCCGGTGAAGTGTCTGTTCATGGTACTCGGTAAAGGTTTATTGACTGAACGAGTAACAGATCCGATTGGTACCTGAACCATGATGATGAAAATAAGGATAACGTGTGTGATGGGAAATATGGAACCAGTGTGAGCAGAGAGGACAGCACGCGAGAAATAAACTTGTCTTCCTGATCATTCTAAGGATATTCCCATGTATCAGAAACAGTAAAGTGGGGCGATATCACCTCTCTTTACAAAGGCTGTGCAGAATGTGGAGGCTATGTCTCCAGGAAGACCCTTCTCTTTCCTCCTCGGGATGGAGATCATCTCAATAATCCTTCTTAGGGCTTCCCTGGTGGTGCAGTGGTTGAGAGTCCGCCTGCCGCTGCAGGGGACACGGGTTCGTGCCCCGGTCCGGGAAGATCCCACATGCCGCGGAGCGGCTGGGCCCGTGAGCCATGGCCGCTGAGCCTGCGCGTCCGGAGCCTGTGCTCCGCAACGGGAGAGGCCACAACAGTGAGAGGACCGCGTACCGCAAAAGAAAAAAAAAAAAAAAGGAATAATCCTTCTTAGTCAAGTGTCGGCAGATCTTACTCGGCACACTAGATACATAATGACCCCCTGAATCAAAAACTGAACAAGAAATAAGATAGGCTAAAACAAATGAGGTCAGATGAAGGTGAAGTTCACATGCTTCATGTAGGAAGGCAAACTCTGCTGAGTAGTTAACAGGCCACTCCGTTGTGCTCTGAAGCCATAAAGAGTTTCAAGGCTAGAAGTGACCTCCAGTGGGCTGTTTAATTGCCCCACTCACGAGCAAATTCCGTACCTACACTCTACTCTGAAAGTAATCATGAACATAAGCCTAGACCCAATCGTTAATTTATCTTTCCTTCTTTGCTACTTATTTTTCGTAGCACTTAAACATGTATGGAAGGATGCTGTGTGTGTGTGTGTGTGTGTGTGTGTGTTGCAGACATTGCACCAAAAAATGGGTGAGCTGGCATTATCATGTCTAAATGACAAATCAGATAAGAAACAACTACAAAATCAAACCATACAATGAAAAGAGTAATTGTCAAAAATGGGCTTAGGGAACAATTAATTTTTGCAAGGACGCTCTCTCACATATACCGACTTAAGTGTATTTCCAGTGGGTGCTGATTTGATGTTCCCTTGACCTACTGAAACAGATGAGAAGCATGGATGGATAAGCAAGGGCAGTCTAACTGCTGACAGATGACAGAGCAAATGCAAATCTGGCAGGCCAAGTACATTTCTTTCCTGGGCCTATTTCG
This sequence comes from Monodon monoceros, assembly GCF_005190385.1. Classification (NCBI taxonomy): domain Eukaryota; kingdom Metazoa; phylum Chordata; class Mammalia; order Artiodactyla; family Monodontidae; genus Monodon; species Monodon monoceros. The sequence continues at coordinate 14,086,676 of NW_021703768.1, read as the reverse complement.
TCTTGAGAACCCTTTCAAAACATTTGGAAGACTTTAAAAGAAACAGATATCCCATCTATGGCTCAATAGCCCAATAACCATCACTACCCAACAGCCTTCCCACTGGGCTTGACCCTTCACTTTTCTCCCTTCTGTGCCTGTGACTGATAACCAGACCCTGACTTGTGAAATCCCCACTGACCACCAGCAGTTCCTCCCTGCATGTTTCCAAAGTCATAAAGTTCCAAATCTGAGAAAAACATTTAGCCCTTGCTAGACCAGTCTTCAGAGTAGGGAGTGTGCTTTCTTCATCAGTTTATCCCCAGTGCCTAGCTTGAAGCCTGCTAGATATTAAAAACAGTATAAATAATTGTTGGACGAAACTGGGTTTGCTGATTGTCTTTTGGAAACACTGGATGAAAAAGTCTCTCTTCCAAGGCCAGCTCTCTTCTGTATTACTCACAAATGGTCATCCATTAAACCTATGTTTAGATTTTCACTGCTCAGGAACTTCAAATTTCCCTTCTGCATGGAAAGGGCATCTGGTAGATCACCCCATTCTCTGCACTGATCCCCAACCTGTCTCTACTTCAGGAAACCAGTTCTTCTCTATTCTGAAAGCACATCAACTTCCCTGTTTGCATAAAGGGGCATAAAAATCATGGGGACATTAACAGAAAACAGAGTAACCTTGTTCGTGCTTTAGTGTACCTAAATCTATGATTTAAAAAGCAGAAAAGGAATTTGCAGTTTGGAACACTTCAGATTTGTCTCAATCAAAATATGGAAAAGGTCTTATGGATTCTGAAGTTGATCTCTCCGCCCCATGTCTGCTAACATCACAAAGGGTCACATGATTTAGGCAATAAAAAATTAGAAGTTTGACATTTCTGGCTCTTCACAAATGTGGAAACTATGCCAAAGCAATAATAATAGTTATAGGTCTAAGTGTATGAAATACATGATCATATGCCCCATGGTAGTTACAGTAATTACATTGGGAAAAAAATTATGGAATGTGCTAAAATTGTGACTAAAAATAGTTTGCCATTGCAGGGTTGTAGGATGTTCATAGGAAGGTCTGATGCGTGATGGCAGAAAAGTCTCCTATACCCTCTGGACCTGCATTTATTAGTCAGCTAAATGGGATAACCAATGGGAAAATGCAGATGCATTCACACACTCTCACCTAATGCCCATAGTTACATGAAAGCAAATTAAAAAATCTACATGAAAGTTATTTGGAAACATATAAAGAACCATACTGTTTGGTTATTAACTACAGATAAATATTTAAGAGAATTGCTATTTTTTTCTTTTAAAAATTTAAATAAAGCAAGGTCACGGGTATAAAGTATAATGATGCATCAATTCTGATGTATAATTCAATTATATGATGTCTTAAAAGAGTATTACCTTTAAAAAAAAAAAATAGAGTATTACCTTTCAACTAACAAGTCCTCATGTAGAGAAAGATCTCTAGGAACATATAGGGAGTGATATCCAGGAGTATTAAGTTAAAAAAAAAAAGCTCCATGTAAAATCATGCTGCCTTTTGTGTAAGTAAGAAAGAAGAAAGGAACTCCATGCTCACACGCTTATTTGGACAAAAAGAAACAGGAAGGGTAAACTAGAAAGTAATGAAAATGGCTTCCTACAGGGATGAGTGGCAGCGGGGAGAGGGGGTAAGGGATGGAGATGGGAGGAATGCTTCTCCCACTACACCTTTTTATATACATAGAGTTTTGACTTTTGAACCTTTTAACTGTTTCCCATATTAAAAAATATAATTAAATCCCCCACAATGAAAAGAAAAATAAACTCTATATTTGAATACAAATAGAAAGGGTGGGATATTGGCATTGTGATTATGTAAGAGAAGGGCTTTATTCTTTTTTTATACATATATAAATTTATTTATTTTATTTAATTATTTTTGGCTGCGTTGGGTCTTCGTTGCTGTGCGTGGGCTTTCTCTAGTTGCGGCGAGCAGGGGCTACTCTTCGTTGCGGTGCGCGGGCTTCTCATTGCGGTGACTTCTCTTGCTGCGGAGCACGGGCTCTAGGCACGTGGGCTTCACTAGTTGTGGCTCGCGGGCTCTAGAGCGCAGTCTCAGTAGTTGTGGCACACGGGCTTAGTTGCTCTTCAGCATGTGGGGTCTTCCCAGACCAGGGCTCAAACCTGTGTCCCCTGCATTGGCAGGTGGATTCTTAACCACTGCACCACCAGGGAAGCCCAATGGCTTTATTCTTAAGAGATTCATGCTGGAGTATTTGGGAGTGAGGCGTTATTACATCTGTATTTTATTTGCAAATAGTTCAGACAAATGAAAATGTATATGCAAGTGCATACTCACATATGAGAACACACACACACACACACACACACAGAAGGTAGAGAAAGAGAGATACAGTGAGACAGAATCTTACAACTTGATGAGCCCAGGGGAAGGTTACCAGAAAACATTTTACCTTCATTCTTTTTCTCCTAGCACTGAACAGGATTTTACCCAGAGCCTTCGATAGCTGCCAAGGGCTGACTGGCCTCACTGGTAGGGTTGGAGGGCCAGGGACTCAGAGAGGCAGGCAGGAGACGCCTTGGGAGATGAGATTGGGTCATGGAGACTTTAAACCTACGAAGAAACATCTTAGTCCAATGTGGCTGAAAAGAAACAACGTGGAACAAGTCTTCCTGCAGGTCAGATTCCTTGAGGCAAAATGGCTCAGTAAAAGTATGCAAATCTACTTCGGTAACCAGAAGTTTGTTTTTGAAATCTGTGCGTCACCAAAGGGGAAACTTGGGGGGGAGGGATAAATTAGGAGCTTGGGATTAACATACACACACTACTATTTATAAAATAGATAACCAACAAGGACCTACTGTAGAGCACAGGGAACTCTGCTCAATATTCTGTAATAACCTATATGGGAAAAGAATCTGAAAAAGAATGAATATATGTACATGTATAACTGAATTGCTATGCTGTATACCTGAAACTAACACAACACTGTCAATCAAATATACTCTAATAAAATTAATTTTTTAAAAAGATATGCAAATCTAGAATTTTAAGCTACAATAACAAGATGCCCTACAAAAGGACCATATAACCAATCAGTGAAACGTACTTTGGGCATTTTATTTTCTTAAAAAGGTTCCCTTAAGTTAAACAAATACTTGATTAGAAGGGCAAGAAAAGAAAGTTAACATTGATGATGACTCATGACCTTTTTAATGACATCGTCCCTGTCAATTAAGGCAAAGCGCTCTTTTCAGGGCTTTCCATCTCCCTCAAACTGGTTCCTCCATAGTCTACTCCAGTGACCACGGCTAAATCAAGCAGAATGCTTAATTTGCATTTTTACCTGGGAAAAATGGATAATAAAGTCATTCTGAAAAAGCTATTATTGTGAAACAATGATAAAGACAACCAAGAAATCAGATTTTCACCCAACTTTGCATTTCCTGAAAACCCATAAACAGAGTAAAATGAAGGATCCTTATTAAGAGTTGTATTAA
>NW_021703768.1:14020787-14083168 GCF_005190385.1 Monodon monoceros | reverse complement strand
TATTTCCCTGTACAATATATCCTTGTTGCTTTTTTTTTTTTTTTTTTGTGGTATGCAGGCCTCTCACCACTGTGGCCTCTCCCGTTGCGGAGCACAGGCTCTGGACGCACAGGTCCAGTGGCCATGGCCCACGGGCCCAGCTGCTCCGTAGCACGTGGGATCCTCCCGGACCGGGGCACAAACCCGTGTCCCCTGCATCAGCAGGCAGTCTCCCAATCACTGCGCCACCAGGGAAGCCTACTTATTCTTTTTATATATAGTAGTTTGCACCTCTTAATACCTTGCCCCTAAATGTCCCTCCCCACTTCCCTTTCCCCACTGGTAACCACTAGTTTGTTCTCAATATCTGTGAGTCTGTTTCTACTTTGATATATACATCCATTTGCTTTATTTTTTAAGATTCCACATATAAGTGATAACATAGAGTATTTGTCTTTCTCTGTCCACCATATTTTATTGAGCATAATACTCTCTAGGTCTATACACATTGTTGCAAATGGCAGGATTCCATTCTTTTTCATGGCTGAGTAATATTCCATTATATATATTTTTATATATGCATTATATATGCATATATATATATAATGCATATATATGGAATCTAAAAAAATGGTACTGATGAACCTAGTGGCAGGGCAGGAATAAAGACGCAGATGTAGAGAATGGACTTGAGGACACGGGGTGGGAGGGGAAGCCAGGACAAAGTGAGAGAGTAGCAGTGACATATATACACTACCAAATGTAAAATAGATAGCTAGTGGAAAGCTGCTGCAAAGCACAGGGAGATCAGCTGGATGCTCTGTGACGATCTAGAGGGGTGGGATAGGGAGGGTAGGAGGGAGGCTCAAGAGGGAGGGGATATGGGGATATATGTATACCTATAGCTGATTCACTTTGTTGTACAGCAGAAACTAACACAACATTGTAAAGCAAATATACCCCAATAAAGATGAAAAAATAAATAAAAAACTGCTACCACTAAAAAAAAAAAAGAAAAGAAAAGAAAAATGGCTCCTTTCATGAATGCACCAAGGCAGGGGGATGAACTACAGGAGAGGCATCTGCCCACACCCTCAAAAACATAAATGTACAGTGTCCAATAAAATCCCTCTTCTAGGACACCAAGAGTTCCCAGTCTGTCTGCCTCATCAACAGAAGCTTTTACTGAAGATAAAAAGCATCACAGCCCAACTGGTAAATGCACAGACGACTCACAGTCAACTTAAAAATGGTGGCAAGTAAACAAAGTACCACGCAGACCAGCAAGAATGACTCTGCTTACAAAAGCTCTTCGGCAAACTCCAAAAAGATTTCCCAACATCCTTGTTCTGAACTTTACGTTTGTGTGTAGGTGAGGAGAAACTTGAAAGCCGAGTACCACTTTAAGAGCTGAGCTATTTTCCTATGGTTCCTTACTTACAAAGTCACTCATCCAAGTGCCTGGTTAGCCGGGATTGCCATCAGTCTTCAGAGTTCAACCCAACAAAGCAAGCTAAGACGCCGCATAAGTCATTTGCTTTTGGGCATAATGAGGCTGTGCTGCTGCATTTTTATTGCCACTAGAATAAATTGTTCACAAAAGAAAGATGCTTCAGCTATTAAAATAACTGAGGGGGAAAAAAGCCCAGGTATATAAGTATGTTTTATGTGAAACGCTCAGACGAACATCTGCAAATCATTTGCGTTCTGTACGCTAATAAAAAGTGTATGTGCTTTTTCCTCCGAGTTATCCTCTAGAATTTTTCCTCTGTCTACCACTCATAAGAATACATTTTTATTTTCTCTTCCATCAACATTTTTTACTGGCTCCTCTAATATACGCTGTCTCTAAATCTGTACAGAAGAATTACCCAAACATGCTTTCTGAGTTTGTGTAAACCCACAAGTAAGCAAACAAACTGATTCCCCCATTTCAGCTGGAATCGAACCAACACAATGTCACTGACCCACCAGCTCCCCACCAGCCCCTCCAAGTGCACACTGGCCTGTGTGGGCCCTTCCATAATCAGAGTCGATGCATTTAAACAGATTTAAAGAGTGGCTCTGCCAGGATACAGGGAAGAGAGAGTATCAGGTTCTCTGAGCACATTTGCCATTAATATTCTGAACTTATGAATGCCAGTAATTTCTTGAAAACTTGACTTTCAATGTCAACTTGAATCTGTTGGTTTCTGTCCTATGATTTAGCAAAAACCAATTATTCTCCCTCCTCCAATCCTATCAATGCAATTATGTTATGTATAAGACACGGGAGGGGTGGCTGCCATCTTCAGTTTACCCCCTGAAGACACTTTGTCTTCGCTTGAATTTTCTAAGCATAACAACCCCACGGAAAAGCATCATTTGGGGTATTTCCACTCTCTATTAGCAGATGAAGAATAGCAGGACTTGCTTCTAAAAGAAAATCACGTTCTCAGAAATTAAGAGGATCAAGAACTTTTTCCGAAAGATAGTTACAACCTTCAAACTGTTTTTCTCATCGTGCTACCCTTTCAGTATGTAACTGCACACTGAGTAAGCAAGACTCACAAGGTATAAATTTACATTGGTCCTCCACTACTCCTTTAGAATGTATTCAATAAAGGAAAAAAACTTCCCATTGCTCCTGGATAAAAACACAGGGTACGGAGTCCTACAAGGAGGAGAAACAAGGTGAACAGGGATCTTATTTTACTGGCGCTGAAAAGAACCTGGGTCTGGCTAATGTTTAATGCACTTTTCCAGATTCTGGGGGCCACCTCTCCTCACCAGAGCTCAGTGTCTCTCACAGCAGTGCCCCTCACATGGAAGAAAACTTTCTCTAGCTGGCCACTTACTCCTTCTACAGCCCAAGGTCCAAGCTCCAGCCTCCCTCTGCTGAGAGCTAGGGCTGCCTATCTGACAGCATCTAAGTCCTTAGCTCTGGCGCATGTGAGCCTCACCTCCTTGGGAAATACTCCAAGCATCCTTTCCCCTATAAACTCACTTTAGGCACTCAAGTAGCTAGCCAGGAAGATTCTACAAGTAGAAGAAAGACCCTGGTATCTCTGTCACTCCGCCTACTCTTCAGGGAACACTGCAAGTTGTCTGGTTGAAGCTTTTCAAATGGCCTTGAAGGGAAGGGCAGGCACCCTTCCTGTCCCCTATGGGTTAGGGGAGGAGGCCCACGTAACAATGATAGCTCTCTCTAAAGATATTTGCTTTCATAGCTTCTCTTTTCATCTTCAGTAACCCAACTCTTTTAGACCCTATGCAGTGAGTGATTCAAGCATTACAAAATGGTTTTTGAAATGTCATTAAAAACATTTGTACTTGCTCTGGAGTCTTTGGTGTGTCATATCTACTGTGTTTTCATGCCTCAGTCAAAACCTGCAACTTAACATTTTGTTAAAAATGTTGCTCTCGGGCTTCCCTGGTGGCGCAGTGGTTGAGAGTCCGCCTGCCGATGCAGGGGACACGTGTTCGTGCCCCGGTCCGGGAAGATCCCACATGCCGCGGAGCGGCTGGGCCCGTGAGCCATGGCCGCTGAGCCTGTGCGTCCGGAGCCTGTGCTCCACAGCGGGAGAGGCCACAACAGTGAGAGGCCCGCGTACCAAAAAAAAAAAGAAAAATGTTGCTCTCCAAAGAAGATACACAGATGGAAAATAAGGACATAAAAAGATGCTACACATCATATGTCACTAGAGAAATGCAAATTAAAACAACAGTAAGATATCACTACACAGGTATTAGGATAGCCAAAATCCAGGGCACTGAAAACGCCAAATGCTGGCGAGGGTGCAGAGCAACAGGAAGTCTTATTCACTGCTGGTGGGATGCAAAATGGTACGGCCAATTGGGAAGACAGTTTAGCAGTTTCTTACAAAACTAAACATACTCTTACCATATGATCCAGCAATCACACTCCTTGGGATTCACCCAAATGAGCTGAAAACTTATGTCCACACAAAAACCCACACATGGATGTTTATAGCAGCTTTATTCCTAACTGTCAAAGCTTGGAAGCAACCAAGACGTCCTTCGGTAGATGAATGGATGCACTGTGGTACATCCAGACGATGGAATATTATTCAGTGTTCAAAAGCAATAAGCTATCAATCCATGAAAACACACGGAAGACACTTAAACGCATACTACTAAGTGAAAGAAGATGGTCTATTCCTTTCTGATCATATAGTATATCTTTCAAATCATACTGTGTGATTTCAACCGCTGTATCTCACATTCTGGAAAAGACAAGACTATGGAGACAGTCAGAAGATCAGCAGTTGCCAGGGGTTAGAGGGGAGGGAGGGATGAATATGTGTGAAGCACAGAGGAGTTTTTAGGGCAATGAAACTATTCTGTAGGATACTATAATTGTGGGTACATGTCATTATATATTTGTCAAAACCCCTAGAATGTCCAACACCAAGAGTGAACACTAACGTTAACTAAGGACTCTGAGTGATAACGATGTGTCAGTGTAGGCTCACCAACCATAACAAACGCACGTCTCTGGTGGGGATGCTGATAATGAGGGAGGCTGTGAGTGTAGGGGGACAGAGGGCACATGAGATATCTCTGGACCATCCTCTCAGTTTTGCAGTGAACCTAAAGCTGCTTTAAAACATGAAACCTATTTAAGAGGAAACAGAAAGAGTGGCGGCGGGGCGGGGTTACATTAAGTAACTAGTGATACTTGAATATTCTCAAAAGTACCTTCCTTGTCTCATCTATAGTAAACAAGAGAGTGATATGCTGGCTAAAGAAGTAGCCAGATTTTGAAAATTACCCCTAATCCTCCCTACATTCCTTATCCTTCCAAATTATCCACATCTAGAATTAATCATATTTTGGCCTTTGATTCTGCCAAGCCACACAATGAAAACTCCTGGCCCAAATTCCTCCAATATTGTACAATACCAGCACAGGACACAAAAGCAGAGCCCGGAGGAAATGGGATCCCTCGTTGTTTAGGTGATTTTTCTGGTTTTCTGAGTTATTCCGACGTGACCTTTGTTCCCTTTATTTGCCTCCAGGATAACAGGTATTTATTCAACCACTTTCATGATGCTTTGAGAATCGGATAAAAATTATGTCTCCTTTACCCATTTCTGTATATAATTTCCTGTCTCTGTGGGCTTTCTGAAACTCATTCATAAATTCCCTCAGCTCCCTGCACGTAAACAATGCTTAATATCACTCATAACCACACGCCATGCCCCCTTTATCCTACCACAAAAATGTTTTGTCATTTCTTTGGAGCCAAAATGAGAAAACAATTTATCCCCATGAGCCAATGAGTTTTTCATCATTTTCACCAAATGTTTATAGAGCAGCCCCAGTATGCAGAGCATTAAAACAAGAGCACGGCTTGCACTGGACGTACAGTGGGATTCTCTAAGAAATGCTCTCCTTGGCCAACTTCATCCACTCAAGTGATTTCGATGCCAGGATCGTGCTCCAAAATCTCTCTGACCCAGATTCCTTCCCAAGCTTCGAACTTGAAAGTCCACTGGACATGCCCATTTGGGCACCCCATAGTCACCCCAAACTCAACAAATCAAGAAAACACTATCTTGCCCCCAAATCGTGCTCTTCTTGCTGCAATTCCCCTCTCAGTGAATGGCACACCCACGTAACCTCCATCTGAGTCAGAAACGCGGGACACTCTTTCACTCTTCCTCTTCATTCAGATATCCAAACAATCAACAAAGTTCTGCCAATGTTAAGTCCTAAGTGGTTCTTGAATCCACCACTCACCCCATAACCACTGTTCTGGTTGCATCTAATTGATAACGTTTATGTGAAGTGAGTTTCTCTTGAACTCTGACTTTCCCCCTCTAAAGGCATAAGAGCTTTTGTTCTCTGGGTAGAGATCTAGAAGATACAACCAAAGGAAATAGAGCCCCATGAGAAAGGACACTGGTCACTGAGATTTTATTTCTGGCAATCAGGCAGTTTTGGTCCCAGGCGGTCAGTAAGATTTTTGAAAGGATGATTTTTATTCACCCTTAATTAAATCCTTTAATTTTCAACTTATCCAAGGAAATATCTGACTGATATAAAGAATAATTTGGACTTCAGAATACATCTTCAAGGAATTATCTTAGAAATATGGCCATTCCTGTGCCTCTGAGGTGGGCGAGCTGAGTTCAGGACATCGGTCCACTAGAGACCTCCCAGCTCCACGAAATATAAAATGGCGAAAGCGCTCCTAGAGATCTCCATCTCAATGTTAAGACCCAGCTCCACTCAACGACCAGCAACCTACAGTGCTGGACACCCTACACCAAACAACAAGCAAGACAGGAACACAACCCCACCCATTAGCACAGACGCTGCCTAAAATCATAATAAGGTCACAAACACCCCAAAACACACCACAGGATGCGGTCCTGCCCACCAGAAAGAAAAGATCCAGCCTCATCCACCAGAACACAGGCACCAGTCCCCTCCACCAAGAAGCCTACACAACCCACTGAACCAACCTTAGCCACTGCGGACAGACACCAAAAACAAAGGGAACTACGAACCTGAAGCCTGCGAAAAGGAAACCCCAAACACAGTAAGTTAAACAAAATGAGAAGACAGAGAAACGCACAGCAGATGAAGGAGCAACGTAAAAACCAATCAGACTACACAAATAAAGAGGAAATAGGCAGTCTACCTGAAAAAGAATTCACAGTAATGATAGTAAAGATGATCCATAATCTTGGAAAAAGAATAGAGAAAATATAAGAAATGTTTAACAAGGACCTAGAAGAACTAAAGAGGAAACAAACAATGATGAACAGCACAATAAATGAAATTAAAAATTCTCTAGAAGGAATCAATAGCAGAATAATTGAGGCAGAAGAACGGATAAGTGACCTGGAAGATAAAATAGTGGAAATAACTACTGCTGAGCAGAATAAAGAAAAAAAAATGAAGAGAATTGAGGACAGTCTCAGAGACCTCTGGGACAACATTAAACGCAACAACGTTCGAATTATAGGGGCCCCAGAAGAAGAAGAGAAAAAGATATGGACTGAGGAAATATTTGAAGAGATTACAGTTGAAAACTTCCCTAATATGGGAAAGGAAATAGTCAATCAAGTCCAGGAAGCACAGAGAGTCCAATACAGGATAAATCCAAGGAGAAACACGCGAAGACACATACTAATCAAACTATCAAAAATTAAATACAAAGAAAAAATATTAAAAGCATCAAGGGAAAAACAACAAATAACACACAAGGGAACCCCCATAGGTTAACAGCTGATCTTTCAACAGAAACTCTGCAAGCCAGAAGGGAGTGGCAGGACATATTTAAAGTGATGAAAGGGAAAAACCTACAACCAAGATTACTCTACCCATCAAGGAGCTCATTCAGACTCAACAGAGAAATTTAAACCTTTAAAAATGAGCAAGAGCTAAGAGAATTCATCACCCCCAAACCAGCTTTACAACAAATGCTAAAGGAACTTCTCTAGGCAGGAAACACAAGAGAAGGAAAAGACCTACAATAACAAACCCAAAACAATTAAGAAAATGGGAATAGGAACATACATATCGATAACTACCTTAAATGTAAAAGGATTAAATGCTCCAGCCAAAAGACACAGACTGGCTGAATGGATACAAAAACAAGACCCATATATATGCTGTCTACAAGAGACCCACTTCAGACCTAGGGACACATACAGACTGAAAATGAGGGGAAGGAAAAAGATAATCCATACAAATGGAAATCCAAAGAAAGCTGAAGTAGCAACTCTCATATCAGACAAAATAGACTTTAAAATAAAGACTATTACAAGAGACAAAGAAGGATACTACATAATGATCAAGGGATCAATCCAAGAAGAAGAAATAACAATTGTAAATATTTACACACCCAAAAAAGAAGCATCCCAATACATAAGACAAATGCTAACAGCCATAAAAGGGGAAATCGACAGCAACACAATCATAGTAGGGGACTTTAACACCCTACCTTCACCAATGGACAGATCACGTAGAATGGAAATAAATAAGGAAATACAAGCTTTAAATGATACATTAAACAAGACGGACTTAATTGATATTTATAGGACATTCCATCCAAAAACAACAGAATACACTTTCTTCTCAAGTGTTCATGGAACATTCTCCAGGACAGACCATACCCTGGGTCACAAATCAAGCCTTGGTAAATTTAAGAAAACTAAAATCATATCAAGTATCTTTTCCAACCACAACACTATGAGACTAGATAACAATTACAGGAAAAAATCTGTAAAAAATACAAGCCCATGGAGGCTAAACAATACACTACTAAATAACCAAGAGCTCACTGAAGAAATCAAAGAGGAAATCAAAAAATACCTAGAAACAAATGCCAATGAAAACACAACGACCCAAAACCTATGGGATGCAGCAAAAGCAGTTCTAAGAGGGAAGTTTATAGCAATACAATCCTACCTCAAGAAACAAGAAACATCTCAAGTACACAACCTAACCTTACACCTAAAGCAATTAAAGAAAGAAGAACAAAAACCCCCCAAAGTTAGCAGAAGGAAAGAAATCATTAAGATCAGGTCAGAAATAATTGAAAAAGAAATAAAGGAAACAGTGGGAAAGATCAATAAAACTAAAAGCTCGCTCTTTGAGAAGATAAACAAAATTGATAAACCATAAGCCAGACTCATCAAGAATAAAAGGGAGGGCTTCCCTGGTGGTGCAGTGGTTGGGAGTCCGCCTGCCGATGCAGGGGACACGGGTTCGTGCCCCGGTCCGGGAGGATCCCGCGTGCCACGGACCAGCTGAGCCCGTGAGCCATGGCCTCTGGGCCTGTGCATCCGGAGCCTGTGCTCCACAGCGGGAGAGGCCACAGCAGTGAGAGGCCCGCGTACTGCAAAAAAAATAAAAAATAAAGTAAAAAAAATAAATAAAAGGAAGAAGACTCAAATCAATTGAACTAGAAATGAAAAAGGAGAAGTAACAACTGACACTGCAGAAATACAGAGGATCATGAGAGACTACTACAAGCAACTATATGCCAATAAAATGGACAACCTGAAAGAAATGGACAAATTCTTAGAAAAACACACCTTCTGAGATTGAGCCAGGAAGAAATAGAAAACATAAACAGACCAATCACAAGCACTGAAAATGAGACTGTGATTAAAAATCTTCCAACAAAAGCCCAGGACCAGATGGCTTCACAGGTGAATTCTATCAAACATTTAGAGAAGAGCTGACACCTATCCTTCTCAAACTCTTCCAAAATGTAGCAGAGGGAGGAACACTCCCAAACTCATTCTACAAGGCCAACATCACCCTGATACCAAAACCAGACAAAGATGTCACAAAGAAAGAAAACTGCAGGCAAGGATCACTGATGAACACAGAAGCAAAAATCCTCAACAAATTACTAGCAAACAGAATCCAACAGCATATTAAAAGGATCATACACCATGATCAAGTGGGGTTTATCTCAGGAATGCAAGGATTTTTCAATATACGCAAATCAATCAATGTGATAAACCGTATTAACAAATAGAAGGAGAAAAACCATAAGATCATCTCAATAGATGCAGAAAAAGCTTTCAACAAAATTCAACACCCATTTATGATAAAACCTTCCAGAAAGTAGGCACAGAGGGAACTTACCTCGACATAATAAAGGCTATATATGACAAAAACACAGCCAACATCGTTCTGAATGGTGAAAAACTGAAACCATTTCCTCTGTGATCAGGGAAAAGACAAGGTTGTCCACTCTCACCACTATTATTTAACACAGTTTTGGAAGTTTTAGCCACAGCAATCAGAGAAGAAAAAGAAATAAAAGGACTCCAAATCGGAAAAGAAGAAGTAAAACTGTCACTGTTTGCAGATGACATATACTATATATAGAGAATTCTGAAGATGCCACCAGAAAACTACTAGAGCTAATCAATGAATTTGGTAAAGTAGAAGGATACAAAATGAAGTCAGAAACAGAAAGACAAATACCGTATGCTAACACATATATATGGAATTTAAGGAAAAAAAATGTCATGAAGAACCTAGGGGTAAGGCAGGAATAAAGACACAGACCTACTTAAGAACGGACTTGAGGGCATGGGGAGGGGGAAGGGTGAGCTGTGACAAAGCGAGAGAGAGGCATGGACATATATACACTACCAAACATAAGGTAGATAGCTAGTGGGAAACAGCCGCATAGCACAGGGATATCAGCTCAGTGCTTTGTGACCGCCTGGAGGGGTGGGATAGGGAGGGTGGGAGAGAGGGAGATGCAAGAGGGAAGAGATATGGGAACATATGTATATGTATAACTGATTCATTTTGTTATAAACAGAAACTAACACACCATTGTAAAGCAATTATACCCCAATAAAGATGTTAAAAAAATAAAATTAATGCACAAAAATCTCTTGCATTCCTATACACTAATGATGAAAAATCTGAAAGAGAAGTTAAGGAAACACTCCCCTTCCCCACTGCAACAAAAAGAATAAAATACCTAGGAATAAACCTACCTAAGGAAACAAAAGAACTGTATGCAGAAAACTATAAGACACTGATGAAAGAAATTAAAGATGATACAAACAGATGGAGAGATATACTATGTTCTTGGATTGGAAGAATCAACATTGTGAAAATGACTCTACTACCCAAAGAAATCTACAGATTCAATGCAATCCCTATCAAACTACCAATGGCATTTTTCACAGAACTAGAACAAAACATTTCACAATTTGTATGGAAACACAGAAGACTCCAAATAGCCAAAGCAATCTTGAGAAAGAAAAATGGAGCTGGTGAAATCAGGCTCCCAGGCTTCAGACTATACTACAAACCTACAGTAATCAAGACAGTGTGGTACTGGCAAAAACCCAAAAATACAGATCAATGGAACAGGATAGAAACCCCAGAGATAAACCCACGCACACATGGTCACCTTATCTTTGATAAAGGAGGCAAGAATATACAATGGAGAAAAGACACCCTCTTTAATAAGTGGTGCTGGGAAAACTGGAGAGCTGCATGTAAAAGAATGAAATTAGAACACTCCCTAACACCATACACAAAAATAAACTCAAAATGGATTAAAGACCTAAATGTAAGGCCAGACACTATAAAACTCTTAAAGGAAAACATAGGCAGAACACTCTATGACATACATCACAGCAAGATCCTTATGGACACACCTCCTAGAGAAATGCAAATAAAACAAAAATAAACAAATGGGACCTAACGAAACTTAAAAGCTTTGGCACAGCAAAGGAACCATAAACAAGAAGAAAAGACAACCCTCAGAATGGGAGAAAATATTTGCAAATGAAGCAACTGACAAAGGATTAATCTCCAAAATTTACAAGCAGCTCATGCAGCTCAATATCAAAAAAAAAAAACAACCCAATCCAAAAATGGGCAGAAGTTCTAAATAGACATTTCGCCAAAGAAGATATACAGATTGCCAACAAACACATGAAAGGATGCTCAACATCATTAATCATTAGAGAAATGCAAATCAAAATTACAATGAGGTATATCACCTCACACAGGTCAGAATGGCCATCATCAAAAAATCTACAAACAGTAAATGCTGGAGAGGGTGTGCAGAAAAGGGAACCCACTTGCACTGTTGGTGGAAATGTACATTGATACAGCCACTATGGAGAACAGTATAGAAGTTCCTTAAAAAACTGAAAACAGAACTACCATATGACCCAGCAATCCCACTACTGGGCATATACCCTGAGAAAACCATAATTCAAAGAGTCATGTACCACAATGTTCATTGCATCTCTATTTACAATAGCCAGGACATGGAAGCAACCTAAGTGTCCATTGACAGATGAATAGATAAAGAACATGTGGCAAATATATACAATAGAATATTACTCAGCCATAAAAAGAAACGAAATTGAGTTATCTGTAGTGAGGTGGATGGACTTAGAGTCTGTCATGCAGAGTGAAGTAAGTCACAAAGAGAAAAACAAATACCGTATGCTAACACATATATATGGAATCTAAAAAAAAAAAAAAAAGGTTCTGAAGAACCTAGGGGTAGGACAGGAATAAAGATGCAGACATAGAGAATGGACTTGAGGACACGGAGAGGGGGAAGGGTAAGCTGGGACGGAGTGAGAGAGTGGCATGGACATATATACACTACCAAATGTAAACTAGATAGCTAGTGGGAAGCAGCTGCATAGCACAGGGAGATCAGCTCGGTGCTTTGTGACCACCTAGAGGGGTGGGATAGGGAGGGTGGGAGGGAGACACAAGAGGGAGGAGATATGGGGATATATGTATATGTATAGCTGATTCACTCTGTTATAAAGCAGAAACTAACACGCCACTGTAAAGCATTTATACCCCAATAAAGTTGTTAAAAAAAAAAAAGAAAATGGCCTTTGTCCAAGTACTAAATCCAGAAAAATAGAGGCTGTTGAAGAAGCATCAGTCACAGCTTTTTCTTATCAACAAACTAAAACAATGTCTTGGTCAGATTATTCAAGAAATGTTCATCATCACTTCAAAATATTTTTGAAACAGTGGAAGGCAGTATTAGTAATACTAAAATGGGGAACTGAAATAGAGTCACAGATGCAGAAAACAAACTTACGGGTACCAGGGGGGAAAGGTGGGGAGGGATCAATTGGGAGATTGAGATTGTCAGGTACACACTACTATATATAAAATAGATAACTAATAAGGACCTACTGTATAGCACAGGGAACTGTGCTCAATATTCTGTAATGGCCTATATGGGAAAAGAATCTGAAAAAAAAAGGAGTGGATATATGTATGTGTATAACTGATTCACTGTGCTGTACACCTGAAACTAACACAACATTGTAAGTCAACTATACTCCAATAAAAATTATTATAAATAAATAAATAAAATGGGGAGCTCCATGAATATGCTAAGAATTTTCAGGAAACCAAAGCTCTTCATTCTAGTGTCTACTAGAAGCAGACACTGCAAGAAGACATATCAGACTACACAGCACTGAACACGTATTCACCAAGTACATTCAGCCACGTTGGCTTAGTTTTAACAACAACCAGGAATAACTTTTACCTAGCTCTCCCTATATACCAATCAATATGTTAACATTTTTTACAGAACATGTCATCTCACAGAAGCTATGCTATTCTTATTAAAAGCGCCTCCATTATATGATTGGAAACACCAAGGTCTAGGGAGGTTGGTAATTTACCAGAGATCAAACACTCCTGACCCTAAGCCAAACGAGACCAACAAAGGGTTTCTTTGAGTATGGCTCCATGCTGTAGCGCAATGGCAAGAAGGCCAGGCATGTAAATTCAATTTGATATAGTTCATGTCCTAAAAACGGTGGGGGGAAGAGACAGCAGGGGGAGAAAAATGGTAGTGTACAAAGATCAATTTAGTGTGAGGTACATAGTAGGCTTCAATAAACTATGACAGATAAAGCTGAATGTGCAAGTAATTACGGAAAATTGGGTTAGACGGGGTAACATCTTGAGCAGAACTTTTAAAACTGAAATGAAAATTACATTACAACGAACATGCAGAGTAAATAGCATTTCCGGGTACTTGGGCCTCCCACAAGCCCTCATTTGACCCCAGTCAACTTGCCTCCATCCTAGAGCCCGTCCCATGTAATCATCCCAAACCACCAGTACATTCCTGAAAATACTCAGTTTGCTCTCCAATAGCAGTTCTATTAGCAAACCTTGACATTACATTTTTAGAGCTGCATTTCATGTTGTCATGAAGTCACCATATCACCCTACATTACATTTAATATTTTTGATTATAATAATCCTTTATTCTAATGAGAAATTTTGGAAAATTATTACAAGTATGATTAGGAAAGAATAAATCATTTATCTCACAACTCAGAGATCATAATACTTTCATGCCCTTGCTTTAGGTTCTTTTTCATGTATACTATATATGTTTTATACATTTCCTACTTATCTGTGTCTGCCCCTTGGTTGGCTCCAGTAGATAAGCTCTGAGCCCTTAGAATATTCTGCCTGATAAGAATGTTTTTGCATGCCGAGACCTTGCGCCATTCCAGACTAATGTGACCAGATAAATTTATTCTAACAAAGGAATTTATGGTGCATGCCTGTTTTTGCTCCAGGGGGACTGGTATCTGAGCAGCTGACATCAGTCATGGGGGTGCTGTATGCCTACATGACTGAACCCCAATAAAGACCCAGGTTCAGGTGAGCTTTCCCGGTTGGTACCAAGGCTAGAGTCACTTTCCCTGGTTGTCAACACTTTGCACGTGATGTCACACATCACTGCTGGGAAAATTAGGCACCTTATGTGACTCCACTGCGAGAGGACACTTAGAAGCTTGTGCCTTGCCTCTGGACTTTGCCACATAAGCCTTTTCTCTTTGCTGATTTTAATCTGTATTCTTTCACTGTGATAAACCGTAACCATGAGTATAATAGCTTTTCTGGGTCCTATGAATCATCAAGCCTGAAGGTGGCCTTAAGGGCCTCTGACACAATTTGCTTAGCTGAGAAATCTGTAAACTTTAGTTGAACCAAACTCTAATATAACCCAACCAGGTACCTGACTTATTTTAAAAATTCAAAGAGCACACTCTTAGGACCTATTAATGGACACATAAGGTTTATTTAGTAACTCACTCAACAAATATGTATTAAGTCCCATTATGCACCAGACAATAGGAGGCAGTAGTTTTACAATGGTGTCTTATTCTGTGTCTATATTCTAAGAGGGACATCAACAGTGTGGTGTTTGGACAGAGAAGGGTAATCAGGACGGCTGATAGTTTTGTAAACCATCTGTATCAGTTAGAATACAAGGGAAAACCTCACTAAAAATGGCTTAAACTAGTAAGAGCTCGTTTTTCCTCACATAACACAAAGTATGGTCAGGAATAGCAGCATTAATTCAACTACTCATTGTTTCAATCAGGGAACCAAACTGTTTCTGTCATTCTGTTCTATCTTCCTCAGCACGCTGGATCTCATCACCATGCGTATTACCTAAGAGTTGCAAGATAGTTGCCACAGCTCCAGACATTGCAATTTCAGCCAAGCTTTCCCAGAACTCCCAGAGATATCGATTTACATTTCACTGACTACAGCAGCCATAAAGCTACTCCAATCATGAAGGAGTCTAGGGAAACTACTTTATTTGACACACCACCACCCCAGTTTGGGTTTCTACTAGCAAGATGGCTGGGGACATGGATATGCAGACAACCAATAGCGTCTATAACACTATCGATGAAACGGATAATTCATATACTGGTGCAAATAAGAAAAAGAGAAAACTGAGCATTAAGAAGGAAGGTAATAGGAAACACAGAAGAAAGTAATATTTTTGCAACCATGCCTTTGAAAAAGTAGAAGAACCTGGGTTAAAACAGTTAGCCTGTGGACTCTAATCCTTTTTGTTGGGAATGTGAGAGTTAAGTTGTGAGGAAGGGTGATGAGCAAGGTCATAAATGTCAGGCTGGATTCTACCAAACAGGGCCCTAAACATATTCTGGGGAACGTGAAAGCTAAGGAAACTGGGAAACTGAGTCCTGAGTAAATGAGCTAAAAAGAAATTCCTGGGCTCATACAAAGGCTTCCCTCTTAGACAGTCATAGTAGACTAGTGAAGGTGCCCAGGGCTTTTCCTATCCAATGCCTGCCTTGCATCCTGGGGTTTCAAAGTGAAAGATTCTCTCCTTGACCAAACTCTTATTAGGTTCCTCTGAAACCTCTTCCTAAGTAAGCCTCGACTTCAAACCTCTGTATCCTTCTTTGCATTGCCAAATTTTAACAAGAATCCTGTTAAGTCATTTTAGCAAGAATCCTCCACCCTCGATATGTGACCAAATTCTTCGTCCCCCACTGTCCCCCAGGTGATGGCTGATCACCCTTTCTGCCCTCAGCAAGAATCATATTAGGTTGGTTAGCCAGAATCTCCCCTTGTCCCTCACGCTTCCTCTTAGTAATTCTCCATCCACTGACCCCCCATCCTGCCCCTTGACCATGAATTTCCACTTTTCCTTGTCGTATTGCAAGTTGAGCCCAATCTCTCTCCTACTGCAAAGCCCCATTGCAGTGATTGATCTCTACACCTATTCTGATAGCCCCCCTGCCTTCCAGTTCTTTAACAAATGTCATAATAATTTTTTTTAACAAAATCCATGAGGAGGAGATGGGAATAAACAGAAGTAAAGGGAAATGTTTATCCAGAGAAGGAACCAAGTAGAATGTTTCTGAAGATCATTAAGTGATATTTGCAAGAAAACAGTTTTTGTCTTAGCGAAGAATACCTAAAGAATTAGAACCATTCTACCCTTAAAAGTGATCTGTACTGACAGGCAAAGCACCTTGAAACAGGAGAAATTTGAGAGTCATAATATTGGATATATACCAATCAAGGCAGTATGGAACTTTCCTTCTTGGATAAGAGGCTGTACCAGATAATCAAGGATCCCCTTATGGATGAAAAATTTTGCCTGCCATTATCACTAAACAAAGGAGGTTGTAGCCATCACGCCAGCAGCCACTACAGCTACCCCAACCCGGGCACCCTTAGGGGATTCAGGATGGAGGAAAGCAGAATACTGGCCCAAGATAGCTAAGGTGCCTATCAAAGGAATGATTTCAATGAGCCCAGACTCTTGCATCTTCCCACACACAGAAAAGCACTAAATTCATTAACTTGAGTTGTCTGGTTTCCCGTAATTAACAATAATCTTTTGCTGTTCCAACTACCTGGTTTTTTGTTGCAAAAACTCCTATGCATCCTGGCTCCACCCTTACCTCTTCAGAGTGGTCTTTCAGAGCAATACCAGAGGCCATCTTCCAGGCTTATTAAGTCCTCAGCAAGTCCACTGAATAAAATATAATTCTCAGCTTTTAGGCTGTGGGTTTTTTTTTCAGTCGACACCCTGCAAGTCTAAGATTCTATGATGTTCTGTTTTAAAATATCCCCAAAACACTTCTCTGAATAAAGTTTATGAAGTATATAACTGGAAGGAAATGGATTAAAATGTTAACAGTGGTTATCTCTGGGTAGTGAGATTATGGTAATTGTAATTTTATGCTTTTGGCTCAGCTATATCCTCTAAATGTTTTGTAGTAAATATCTGAGAACATTTTAGAGAAACTCCTTTAAGGTAAAAGGAGGTATTCTGTCTACATATACTTGGCCAGTTGGCAACAGATAACCACAC
The DNA here is from genome assembly GCF_005190385.1 of Monodon monoceros. NCBI lineage: Eukaryota > Metazoa > Chordata > Mammalia > Artiodactyla > Monodontidae > Monodon > Monodon monoceros. Next base: position 14,066,016 of record NW_021703768.1, on the reverse strand, counting down.
TAGCTTTCATTTCTTATGAATCGAATTTAAACATCTTCATGGCATAGTAACATCTGAAGGTAATTTTTGGAAACAGTTAAGTCACAGAGATAAATATTTTATAATTTCTCAAGCTGATAATAAGAAAAAATAGCCATCAGTGATATTTCATTTTCTTCCTCAATGGACTCTTTCAGCTATTGTAAATTAAATTTAGACACTGTGATACTAGAATATAATCACTAAAGGCAGGAAAGCATATAGACCTAAGTTTTATTATACCTTACATTACTGATGAATGCTCATTTTCCAAGAATCGCATCTCACTTTTGAGTTACTTTAAGCTCAAGGCAGTTTAAAGGCAAAAAAGAAAAAAAAAAACCTGAAAATGAAAAAATGCAAAACTGTGTATTGTTTTCTATTCTAAGTGTACCCAGTCTGAAAGGGCAATCAATAATGTAAAGGCCAATAAACCAACTGAACGCCTGCGATGTGAATGGTAAGCAAGATTTAGCAGGACTCCACCCAACCTTGAGAGAATGGAGATTCGTTCTGAAGTAAACCCAGGAGTGAGATTGAGAGCCCGAGCATTGTAAGCCCTCCAGGAAGCTTACAATAGCTTCAAGTACTTTCTAGGAAGGCTACAATCCTTTCTTGGCATAGACAATCCTCACAGGCACCAGAAAGCAAGTGGTCCAGGACAGTCTAAGTGGAGTATACACTTTTTTACACCCCTTAACTCTCTCAGTCTAGATTTGATTATGAGCTTTCCCATTCCCTATGATGACATGCTCATATTCTCTTCATTTGCTTATAATCTGATTTTATGCAGGAATGTTCCTCTTCTATTTGTGGATGCAGTGCTTTTTAAGCAGGCTTCCCTCTACTGGAACAGCAAGCTCTTGCCCTGTTCCTTGGAGCGTCCCAGGTCTGTTTTGAATCAAAAGGCTCTAATTGTTTTGAGATTCTGACATGAGATACTCATTGTTTTACACTGATTAAATGGCTTCTTGATCATTCCTCCCAGGACTGGATGTCAACCAAAACTTTAAGGGCAACCAAAAGATGCCTTTGGAATTCTTGTTCCCACAAACAGACATTCTGCTTTTCTCCCTAGACAAGGTGTGAGCGAATGGGCTAGTATAACACAGAAATCGCAGGAGAGTTTTTACTAATAAGTAAATTGGGTGATCTATGTGGACTCTTCTTGGGTAACCCTTACCCAGGATCTCTGCTCCATCCCACTAACTCTGCCTGCCATTCCCTACATGGAACTTACTCCCAAATGCCACCCCCATCACACATTCCGTCCCACCTGCCCTCTCTGCCAAGCCAAAGTCCCTTTGACTTTACACTGCAACTCCAAACCCAGGCTCCCCAGCAGGAGTCCCTCCTTCACCCCGCCCACCGCAGATGATCTCATTCATCTCCCCAGTTTCTTTCATCACTTCCACTTCATTGCCATCAAGCACACAGAAGAGTACTTTACTTTTTGATGGGTGACTTCACGCTCAGAACTGATCACCGTGTTTGTGCAAGTGTGGGTGTCCTCTACGAAACCCCAAACCTAAGCATTCCGGCTCCTAAACAGCAGGAGGCATATATGTTCTAATGGTTTTCTTACATTTTAAATGACCTTGTGCAACACTTTGCGGGGAGGACACTGTTTCCAGAGTTGCGTCAGGGAGCTGCTGACTGGCTAGAATCTTTAATGTGGGATCCAGATCGGCAAAACTCAAATTGTTCTAAAATCCCTTCTCATCACATTCTGTGGACTCCTCTTATATTGCATGTCATGAATTCTGTCCCCTGTGCCTTCTCGTACACAATAGATCCCTCAGCTACAGATGTATACGTATTTGGATATATGTAGGTATGTAAATACACAGACACACACACACACACACACACACACACACACACACACACACACAGAGCAATGCATAGAGGAAAAAGCATTCTTCTATCCGGGAAGCCAGATAACTGGGCTAAGGGACAACTCAACAGCCTTAACTCTGTCCGTGTGCACAGGTGACTGCACTTAACCAGCTTCAATGATTCCACTTGCAAAATGAAAAAATATGACTGGAACATTCTAGAGATGGTGGGGTCGCATTCTAAAAGTACCATGATGAAAGGAAGGCAAATGGGGCTTCCCTGGTGGCACAGTGGTTGAGAGTCCGCCTGCCGATGCAGGAGACGCGGATTTGTGCCCCGGTCTGGAAGATCCCACATGCCGCGGAGCGGCTGGGCCGGTGAGCCATGGCCGCTGAGCCTGCGCGTCCAGAGCCTGTGCTCCGCGACGGGAGAGGCCACAACAGTGAGAGGCCCGCGTACCGCAAAAAAAAAAAAAAAAAAAAAAAAGGAAGGCATTGCTATGGATTTTTTAAAACAAATCAGGTCAGACTCATTCATTAGTAACTATATGAAAAATAATTTAAAAGTTTGAAGACAGGTACCTTTTCAAGTGTTCCTTTTCCAAGAGAGACAGTTTCACTACTTTTCTACATAAAGATGTACCGAAATTGAGTAAATACAGAGAAGAGCCACCACTTACAGTGGGCTTACAACGTGCCAGGAACTTTCAATTCACTTAGGACTTTTTAACTCATTTAAAAATCTCACAATTGCCCTCTGAGCTAGGTACTGCTATTCTCATTTTAAAGACGGGGAAACTGAGGCACAGGGAGGTTATTTCTCTGGCTGACGGTCATATAGCTCATGAAGTGACAGAGCCAGGATCCAAACTATGAGATGATAAACATATATGCTATAGAAAGAGGCTTCTGCAGAGAGCTAAACAATAACAGAAATTTGAGAAAACGCTCTCGAATTCTAAACCCAGTAGAACAGATGACAAACGTAACAGGCTCTGGGAAGAGGGGGTCCACCAAACATCTCACCGAGGCATCTTCCCTTTCCATAGGCCTGAGGCCACTCCTGTCCCTTCCTCATGGATTGGGACATAAGTTACAACGTACAATTAGCTGCAGAAAGATTAAAGTAGGCAAGTTGAAGGCTACCTATATTATAACTTAATCTCCTATGATAAATGGATAAAGTAGAATCCAACACACCACCTGAGAAGAGATAAAATTCAACGTTTGGTTATAATAAGAAAAAGAGGAAATTTACTGACCTGCCAAAATGAATGAAAGTGCATGAGTTATTCTTCCAAGCCATAACTGATAATAACACCAATGCTCCAAAGTACATTCTAATAACTTCATAATCCTACCATGTCTGGGTTAAAAGAGAGGAGGGTCACCAGCAGCAAGGAGGAGAGAAATCACATGCAGAGACATACAAATCATTTCCCATTTTCATTCTAAAATAGAAAAGGGAAAGTAAAATATAATTCCACTAATTTGAAAAGAATGTCTCCAGCCTCTCTACAAGAGGTTTATCAGTTCATTATAGACACGAGCCCTTCCATCTCCCACGAAGGAAGCACCATTTACTCACACTAATGGACCATAAAATCCATTCCTTCAAAGTGTACTTCACTGCCTTAGTCAAGCCTTTTGCTTAGAGTAGCAAGAGTGTGCATGTCTTCCAAATCCCCAAATCCACTGAGCACTGAAAGCACACGGGGAGTCACAGGTCTGTGGTTCTTAATGAGAATCCAGACGGAGCCACTCCACACGCCAGGTTACGTTCTGGATGGTGGAACAAAACCAGCTGGGTAAAACCTTCTGGTTTAGTTTACTGGAATTCTATGCCCATATTTGCTTAAATGACAACATAGTAAACGCTGAGAGCCACGCACCGTCTAAATTAAATCCACATATCATCTCTCCCAACACCCAAATTAACGATGGCAAATGAACCGTCACCTTAAACGTCATCTCTTTGCGTTGAGCGTTAGCTTGTAGGGTAAAAACTGCTGATGCTGCCCCAAAATCCATTCTCTCTTCCGCAGCAATAATTTAAAGGCCACATTTCCGAGCCTCACGGGCAACCAGGTGTCAATGTGCAGCTCTGTCTGGGTCAACAGGATGCGAACAAAAGTGATGCTGCAATGTCTGGTTCCTTTTCTACCTATAAGAAAGCCACTTGCCCTGGAGTTCATTTTGATCTTCCCGTAAATTGGGACACACAGGTGCAGATAATGTCATGAGACTGATGGGTCAAAAAGATGGAAGGAACCATATCCCGGTATGACTTACCATGTGCCATCTTGACTGCTCACGTCTTGAGTATTACATAATTTTTAAAAATTCTTTCATTTACTGTATTTTTGTAGTCTCTTATTACAGCAGCTTAGTTTTACCCTAACTAACAAACCCAGTGAAATCGATTCGTTAGTCCCACTTGCCCTAACTGAAATCCTCTGTAACAGCTCAGTCCAATAAGACTTTCTCAATGAATTGTTCTGTATCTGCACGGCCCAACATGGTAGCCGCATGGGGAGACCAGGCCCTTGTGATGTGGCTAGTGTGCCTCAAGAACTGAATCTATGATTTTATTTAATTGTAGTTAATTAAAAATTTAAAAGCCACATGAGGCCAGTGGCCAGTTACTACTTTATTGGACAACGTAGTATCTGGAACATGTAAAGTTGTGAATGTACAACAATTAGGAAGACCCATTATCATCATAGAAAGACCCATATTTTAAAGCTTAGAGCTTTTGCTAGAATGTTACAGAGAACAGAAGGCCTCAAACCACAATTTTCTCAAAGTGGAAGTAGACACTGGGCTGAGACTAAAGTATGCAGTGTTTAGGGTTGTCATTTTAAAGCTGACACTAGCTTATATTTCAACATGAAGAACACTTGGGATTCTTTTACACTACCATCAATACAGTTATCTTCCATAAAACTAAACTCAGCAGAAGATTTTTTTGTGGGAGAGACAACTGCAAAGCAGTTAGCAACAATCAAGCTAACCAATAAGTTACTATCTTTATTCCATTACACTGAGACCTGGGATGGTAAAACTTAATTGAGAGATTAAGATTTGGAACGTCTTCTGATTAATTTGGGTACTCATTTTGTAAAACTCCACTTTGGAGAGGTCAAGTTTGCATTTATATTGTAAAACATTACAAAACTCCCAGAAAAGACCTGTGTTATAAAGGAGACAAATGCCATGGGAAACGTCCATCTGAAACTTGTAGCTGAGGCTCTGAATACAATTATGAGAAACAAATAAACCAAACTGGGCACATTGCCCAGAGACAACAGTCAAATATAAACTTTGGAGAGAGACAGAAATGAAGCGAGGATGCTGAGACAAGAAGTGGGTGGCAGGGGGGATAAGGGCAAGAGAGAGAAGGGGGAACCACGGGTGAGGGAGAGGGGGGGCGGGGAGGGAGGGGGAGGAAAGATAAGTCGCCTAGAGCAGGACAGATAATCAACTAGCAATGAAGGGGCAAAGAGAAGTGACTGGCCCAAAGTCTTAAAGGTATTCACAAGAGCCCTCATTTAAAGCACTTTTGTGGAGGATTTACATAGACACATATAAAATGGACATGGTTTTTGCCCCCGAGTCAGTTTAGTAGTAACCTGAAAGGGACACTCCAGACTCCATTGTTGGATGAACTTGACCAGGAATGAAAACAGTATGTCTAACTACTATTAAAAGCTGAATCTGAACCTTCACTCAGTAGGAAGAAATTTATAACTGTTTAAAGATTTAACCTATCCAAATACAAAGCAATAACAAACAGAGAAAGATACACGCAGCTCAATCACCCCTGAGCCTGCAAGCCCGTGCAGAGAGAGGACACTCATTCTTACATGGGAATTTGGGTGTTTCTTTACCCTGCTTTTTCTAATAAGTTAGGAGAATCGCACCCAGTTGTCCTTAGGACTTGGAACTACAAAACTGCAGTGCTGCAATAGTTTTAAATCAAATGATATTACCCAAAGTGGAGTAGACTCTGTGTGCTCAGAATAAACAGCTAAAATTTTTATTCCCCAAAGTGGAAGTGTCTAAAACTCTAGTTTATAAACATTGCCCAGACATACAATGTATTGTAGAACAATGGACTAAGGGCTGCACTAGGACATGTAGCTTCCCATTCCAAGTCAGTTAAATAATAAGAATGATAATAATAGCAACCTATTTAATTGACTCTAAGTACCTTTTCCCCACCCCTCCCACTGCCCATTTAACACCTTCATCTTACAACCAATATTTTCTTAAATCACTTTGGCAAATCATACTGTAATTTCGTGAGACCCTCCAGTCATACGTTCTGAGTTCGAGAAAGCAGCAGCCTCAAATCATCTTAGATTTGATGAAATGCAGATTAGAATAAATCAGAAAGTAGCATTTGTTACATGCCAAGTACTATCACTTTATATCTACCAATTCAATCCACTCTCTGACAACTCTTGGGAGAGAAGGATTGCTACTAACTCCATTTTCCAGATGCAGAAATTGAGGCACAGAGAGGTTAAGTAACTTGCACAAGATCACACGACTAGTAATTGGCTGAGCCAACTGACACCCAGGAAGTCTGGCACCCAGGTCTGTGTTCTTAGCCACTACACTCACTGTTGTACCTCATATAGGACTTTGCATGTCTTTTCAAGCATTTGGTACCCAAGCTTCTTGTTAATCTCCAAAGGAGTACACTGGACTAGTCATCTCTAGGGTCTAATCCATCTTTAAAACTCAGGGTGCCCTGACATGAAACAGAGCACATCACGTCCCTTTGTAGGGCTGATACCATATTATTAAAGAAACAAATGCTACTTTATAATTGATTTCTTAAATTCCTTACAGAAGGATACTGGTTTTCTCTCACTTACAGAAAACAGAAAATGAAAAAAAGCTTACAGGACAAAACGGAGGCATTTTTGTTCTTGGTTAAATATCAGTAATTTTAAATAAAGCAAATATTACCCTTTAGGAAACCCGACCACTACTTTTGTGCCATCTTCTGTCTAATTCAGCCTTTTCGATCTCTGTAGGATTGGACATTGGTGGACAAACTAAATCATAGCAAATAAATGTGCAAGAATCTGGCACGTAGCATATCATTCGATCTTGTGACTTTTAAAATAGAAACAATAAAGTGCACACATATATATACACACGCACGCATGCATGCACACACACACACCCAATTTGTGTGTGTGAATGGTATTTCACATTGATTGAGGACTCTTGAAACAATGGGATTTTTCCCCCAGTTTTAGAACCATGAAAATGTCCATCACTGTATGAAATGGCATAGAAAACTACAAATCAGAGTGTTACTCCCTGAACTTATTTACAAAACAGAAATAGACTCCCAGACATAGAAAACGAACTTACGGTTACCAAAGGAGACAGCCGGGGTGGGGGAGATAAATTAGCAGTTTGGGATTAACATACACCACTATATACAAGATAGGCAAACAACAATGACCTACTGTATAGCACAGGGAACTATATTCAATATACTGTAATAACCTATAATGGAAAAGAATCTGAATCACTTTGCTGTACACCTGAAACTAACACAACATTGTAAATTAACCATACTTCCATTAAAAAAAAGAATATTACCCCCTATTAATACCAGGTCTATCTTCAAATCACACAAACACTGGATCTCTCTACTTCACAGCAATATCCAGCTTTGCCATAATAAAAAAATAGCTCAACTCTTTTTCAAATCCTTCATGCAATTAGAACTCAAAAATGAAAACTTTACCAAAAAATAAACCACATTCTAGCTTCCCTCCATCAAGTGCTGATCTAAAGGGATCGTCCAAAAGAGGGATAAATAGAGCATAGCTTATGCTGCTCCTGTGACAACTTCTTCCACCTTTAGACAGGAATTTCCTGTTTTAAAAAATGAATTCCAAAAGCAATTTTTTTTCTCAATTTTCTAAGTTTCTGGAAGAATTTATTCAAAGCCAATCCACCAGTTTACTGGGCCAAATGAGAAGTTACAAATAGTGTGAAGTAGCTGTTTGAGGGAGACACCAACTTAGCTCCCTTAAAAATGAGGTCCTAATGAGGTCGCCTGTCTTGCAAGTAGTGGGATCCAGATTCTAACTCGGGCTGTTTGCCTCCAAAGCCACTTAACCAGTAACCCCCTACTGTATGCTCCGACTTCCTCACCAGACCCCGAGTCTGCAGAGAACAAGCGAATGTTTTATTCACCGCTGTATCTCATGGGCAGGCCATGCCCGGGCCTGACAGATGGAGATTAATAAACGTCTGCTGGCTTAATGAATTAATAAAGGAACTGAACAATTTAGATGAGCAAATGCCCAAGTGTATCAGTCCCTGAAAAATTCCTTCAGATCCTGGGTGGTGATGACGAGAGGAGAGATCAAAGACCAAATTAACTGTCCTGGGCTCCAGAACCAATTCGGGGAAACTCAGGTCAATCAGAACATAAGGTCTGTGAGCTAATGTGGCCCCCAAGCACCCAAACAGAAGGCGGAGTCTTTCTAGAACCTTCCATCTCATTCATCCCCTTCGGCCAATGAGTCCCCAAGTCCTTCTACCTTCTTTCCACTGCTGAAACCCACACCTTCTTCCTCAGTCATTATGTCCCCGCTATAATTCAAGCTTTCACCTCCCCTCACTTAGCCGTTCTTCCTCCCTCCTACGTATACTACTGTTGGGGTCTTGATGGGGCTCCAGGAATAGCACCCTTCTCTCCGAGTCAGATTCAAAACAAACTGAGGAAATCAGAAAAGAGGAGTGGCAGCGAGAGGAAAATGTCTCCTTTATTTCCAGGAACTCTAGTTCAGAGGTTGTATATAGTTTTAGGTCTACAGCCAAGTGGCTAATACTGAATCCAAGTGTTGGCAAGCATGAGACCAAAGCCGGTCTACTTCTGGGCAGAAGAGCTTCCCCCAAGAGGAAAACAGAATGGAGCTCAGATGTCGACTTTATTCCTTCCAAATTTACCAACCAGGTGAATACTCCAGGCCAGGAATTATATTAATGGCACTCCCTTCACAAGGAGTAGGGAAGAGGAATCTATGTGCCTGGCCAGCAATCTCTCTAAATCTGTCCCAGGCCGGCTGCCTTTGCTAAGCACTGATGCGCCCTCCTGCCATTCACAGGGCTTCACGCTGCCTTCACAGCCATGTGCACCGGCCTACTGCTCCAGGTATGGGGCTGAACTCAGATCATCCTCTCCTCCCCTCGTAGTTGACCCACTGGTTCCTGTCTCCTTGCCTGACCTTCTCTCATTCCCTCCTTAACAGCCTTGCCTGGCAAGCCCTGACTCATTTTTCCAGACCCAGGTCAAGGCCATCTCAGATAAGAAGTCCTTGTGAATATCCCCAGCTAAAGCTCACCACAGCCAGTTCTGTCTCCCATCGCATGCTTTAGTTTTGCCATCCATGGCTCTTTCAGTACTTTATTCCATCTACTAGACTGCAGGCCCCTAAATCAAGAACAATTTCTTATATTTTTTACCCCTCAAAACCGAGCACAGATTCTGGTACATGGATACCTACAAAGATTTACTGGATTAGAGAGATGCAAGTAGCTAAATGCAAAGTAGGACATAAAAATTCCATACAAATAAAATGCCACAGTGGATCAGAGGGAAGAAAAAGCAAATCCAGCTGAGAGCACCTGACATAGTCCCTCAAAGTAAGGGGTTAATAAGCATTATGAACAAAGATATATCTATGGGAAATCAAAGAAAATTTTATTTTAAGAAGTTAACATTGAATTGGGCCTGAGCTGAGCAGGACTTGATTGGTAATCAAATAGAAAGAACAGTCCAAGAAAAACAAAACCCATGACAAAAGACACAAATCTAGGAAAATAAAAGACACATTTGGGGAACACTGAGGTTACTAGTTTAGCCAGGGTACGGAGTACATATAGAAGAGCATGCTGAGAGAAAGCCAGAGAGGGAATCTGTCTAAGCACACATAGGGCCTTGAGTACCAAATAAAATAAATTTCTACTTAATTTACAGACGACAGGAGTTGAAGAATATTTTCTAAGAGAGTAGCTGTTTAATTATGCCAAGGAAATTATATAAAATCTGGATCCTTGTAGTAGTGATAATAACAAACTAGTAATTGGTTTTTCAATTCCTTCCAAATTTCTCAGGACCACAGTGACTCTGAACTTGCAGTCATTTGATAATCTCAGCGGAACATTATTTGAGCATAATAAAATGACTAATAAACTATTTAGGATGATCAACAGACTAAATATTAATTTGTCATCATTTTTCATTTTGCTTGCAATTCTTTCAACCCACCCCTGCATGTTTCATCCACCTAATGAATCCGTACTTGCCACTGGCCTATCATGTAATAAGCCTTGCCAATTTCCCAATTCTCTTAATAGCCAGTATCACAAAACGCTGATTTCAGGCAGTAATAACTATGACCATCTGTTTCTACTTCGCCATTTCTTCTTCACTGTTCAACTACCAACTGTGGTGAGCTTCAGAGATCACTCTTCAAAAATAGAACCACGGAGAAACTATTGAGATGTCTGACTTCAGTGCCAGAGTTGAACAAACAGATCAGACAGATAACTGGTCTCTAGACCCATCTGCAGTCAATTCTGAGTTACAGCAGCAAAACAACTCTGAACAAATTCCAATACGGCTCTTCAAAAACAGCACCTGGAACTACAAGCCTGTTTTTGCTCTTTTGCCAACTAGCTATGTACTTTTGGTCAAGTTACTTTAGTGCATGGGGCTTTATTTCCTAAATCTATACAATGAAAGGATTAGACTAGGTCCCCAAGCAAAAATCCATTCATGTCTCTTAACTGTCAGATGAAGGCTCCCTTTTAAGAACAGCCAGGATTCCCAGAAAGATGATTTTCCCAGCAGTGGCATCCTGTCCCTGACCACTGCCAGAATAGCATCGTATTCAGCTTCTCCGTTGTCTTATATTGGTTTCCCCAGTAAATAGTCTCTGATATGATTTGAAGTACAGGTGCTTTATTGGGAAGTACGCTTGGCATCACACTTAGGAAAGGCAAGGGAGAAGGCAGACAGAGACAGAATTTGGGCTGTGATGCAGATGCAATATAGGACTCAGCCAACTGGAGTTCCAGACCAAAGATGGCTCTTCAGAATGGTCCCAAATTGTACCCCCGCCTCAAAAAGTCATTCGATGGGGGCTGCTCCCTTGCCCTGAGTGACAGTAATTTCTGGAGAAGCCCTGAGCCATGCTGGGGGTATGAGACAGTCAGTCCCGGAGGGGCTAACTGCACAGAGAAGGAAAACAGCCACTACATTCACCTCAAATCTTCTGAAAGTAAGAAAAAAGGGCATGAAGCTTGGTGAGTAAGAAAGAAATGGATTTAGAAGAAACACCTGGACTCTGTATGACCTTAACCAAACTCTTTGATTTCTTTGTGCCTCAGCCTCTTTCACTGTCAGCGGATCTGTGGTCAATTTCACCATGAACACATCCAAGATTCTATTACATGTTTCATTCTTGGTCTACCCTCAAAGCCCTTTTATTACCTACCTCAAGGCTTACAAAGATTGTGAAGGTAAAAACCCCACACATATCAAACCTCTCCAGAAGCATTTGAAATTCAACTCCATTAACTGTGAAGAGTTGATCAACAGCAGCAAATTCAAATCTACACACCACAGTGGACACACAGCAAACCCACGATTAAATTAGATTTGCAGGCAGCAGCTTGGAGATTTTGATGTTAGACTGAATACATTACTCAGTTAGTTGTAACTTTATTACCCATGCTCCCCCTTGTGAGGCAATTTTCCTTATTGGAAGTAAAGCAACCCCAACCAAAGCATTTAAAAATGATCCTTTTCCTGTTTTTATTAGCCTGTATCAAAGAAAAGACTATTTGAAGCACAACCAAGGGGAGGGAATTGGCTTTTTATTGCTCAGTTCATGTTGTGGCTTCAGGAATGGAAAAAGACTCCCCAAGGAAATACTGTCTCTCAAAACAAGCTCACAGGGTGATCAACAAGAGAGGTCTTTGGGAGAGATGGAAAATAGAGAAAATTATTAAAATATAATTAAGTAGGCAAAGTGGATGCAAAATGAGATGTGAAAAGTAAGCTGTTCAGGATAGAAATGTCATGTCTTGAAATTTATTTTCATAGTAGTCTCCACAATATACATTGTCCAAATGGGGCTACATAAATCTTTCCAACCAACGGAGCAACTGTTGATCTTTAAAATCAAAAAACAAAAGACAAAAAAAAAAAACAAAAGACAAAAATGAGTGTATGAATGCTGCCTGTGAATATGAATTTACACTCTGGCACTTCAAAACAAATGTCAATCAGGCTCATTGTCATGCAGAGTACAATTCTCACCAACAGAGATTATATCCACTCATCTGAGCTGAACACACATTGAGGTAAACAAACAAACTAAAACATACAGTTCCAAGCGGATATCATGTCACAGAACCATTTCAAGTCTGTTCATAAACTACAGACACCTCTATCCCAAGTTCCATCTCAGAAAGCTCGTGTGTTGGACTATTTGATTCTTCTGTAGTTTGATTCTTACGGTGACCCTTTGTCTAAAGCTGTTCCTCTAACAGATAACCTACTATTTAAAAAAAAATGGCACTTTAATTTTAATTGTATTTTTTAATTCCTTATAGGTTACATATTTCTCTTCATTTACAGAAAAAAACAGATGTGAGGAATAATGGATTTTGCTGAATTTATAGAAAAGGGTTATTTAAATAATCTCGTGTATGTATACACATATACACACACTACAGCTCAATAATGTTTTTCTTTTTTTCCGAAATTGATTATTTCACTTCTGATTTTAGTAAGGAGGGAAGCCAGAAACAGAAGACCTACTAGAAACCATTCCAATCATACCAGACACATCTAATAACTTTTATATTTTGCATAATAAAAAGGAGAAAAATAAAGATGCAGAGCCCCCAGCATGAAGTAGATGAATATATAAATTTAAAAGGATTCATAATGCTATAACCCTTTAATCCAGAGAAGAGAACAGAGCCAAAGGAGTAATTTATTAGAGATCAATTTTTAAATGCTTTCTAGATTGATTTACTTAAATTGTCACATAAGCTCAATTTCCAAAGCAGCTGAAACAGATATTACCAAACAATACAATTTGCAATAAAAAATATACAGCAGGATTCTACTCAATATCCATTGAAAATAGTTAAGTCCACAATACTGTAAATCAGTGAAGTTGAAATGTCTTCTGCAATTGTTTTCAGCAATGCTGAAAAATACATATTTCATTTTCCTCATTGAAAAGAATTAAGTCCACAATACTGTAAATCAGTGAAGTTGAAACGTCTTCTGCAATTGTTTTCAGCAATGCTAAAAACTACATATTTCATTTTTCCTTAAGTACACAAGCTATTTTCATCCATAAGATAGATCCACATTGTTCAAAATAAAAGTCCAAGTTAGAATATCCTCAGAAGAAAACATGCCCAGAAAAACTTTCTTTTAAGAGTAAAATGTTCAAGTCTAAGAAAAGTTCACTGAAAATATGATAGGGTTTTCGTAGGCTTTTTTAGATCCAATAAAGATCATGGCTACAGATTCATCCTCATGTATTTGTTTAACAAAAATATATTAAGGACCTAACACGTGAACAGGGTTACAGTCATGTCGGGTAAGCATGTGGTAGGATGAGCAATAAATAAATACAAAGGAACAAGAAACAGAAAAAAACAAAAAAGCAGACAGTAAACCAGAGGACAATGAATGGAAAGTAAAGCAGTTAAAGGCTAAATGACAGTGTGGATTTCTATCACAACAACATCAGAACCTCAGTGACCTCTGATAGCAACTCATCCTAAAGGGCTTGTCCAGGACCTAAACACTTCCAAAGACCTCTGAACAATGCGGTTCTTCAACAGCAAGGGAAACCAGAAGACTGAAAACAATGACTCCAGTGATGCTGATTGGCCCCAATTTTAGAGTTGATTCTCTGATGCTCCCAAAAGTAAAGCAACTTTCTCTACGCATCTAGAGCAGAAGCTTTCAGAAGGAAACACCCCTCACAGCCCCAGCTGAGTTTTATCAGCTAGCAAGTGACACCCTAACAAACAAGGCCATCTTGTCCTGAATATTTATCTAACAATTCACTCTGCATTCTCATTATCATAATCTTACCACTGCAAGGCTGCTCCCCTGAGCAGTGGCACAGCTCTGTGGCCTGAGACGACCAAGGGGGAGCAGGCTTCTCTGCTTCTATCAATACTAGAGCTCCAAAAGCAATTAAAGGACAGGATGGATGCTTGCAGACCCCCACTTTCATCCTTGGGTGCAAGCAATTTAAAATACTGTCACAGATGCCTGGTGATAATACCCTAGCATGATTATATTATTTTATCTTGTAGCATTTTAAGGGAAGCCATATTATGATAGAAAGTGTACTAAATTTAAAATCGGAATGCCCCCATCTATTCTCAACTGTAAAATCAAGGCAAATCATTTAACCTGCCAAGGCCTCAGTTTCCTCATCTACAAACTGGGGATCATGGCAGACACCCCTCCCACGGTCCCTGTGATGATAAATGAGATTAATTTCTGAAACACTTTATAGTTTCCAAAGCAATTTCCTAGACATACGCATGGAGAAGTCTCCCAGGGGCTAGCAAAGATAAAGGCAAATACAAATACATATTGGAATAATTCCCCACATTAATAGCTGTTTCAAATCCATACTTTTGAAACCAGAGGGAAATACAAGATATAACTTATAAACTACTTAGGAAGGAAAATGTGAACACCTCTTTCAGTCCTCCGTTAGCTTTTGTTTGTGAGCAGGTGGCCGTCCCAGGTCAAAAGCTATCCCGGCACCAAGATAATTTGCTAACACTCTGGGGCAAAGTGGGACAGCCTCCCAGCTCTACTAGGCGCTCTGAAGACTCTACAGAATATGCTAATTATTTTACAGGCTGCCATTCTCAGAGACACTAGTCAGCCTGCCAATTTGTCAGCAGATTGGTGCCTAATGAGCAGTTAATTGGCCCTTGGGAGAGCCAGGTAAAGTGAGTTGAAAGTCTCCTTCCAAAGATGTCTTTCATTTTTGCTCACCTCATCCATACATAAAACTGTCACTTTCATTTTTAAGGGGCTACTTCGCAGTCACTGCAATCCTTTGAAACACACAAACAAAACAAAGATCAGGAAAGACGCTGGCTGCCACTGACATGCCCAGGCAGGAGGGGGTCAGGGGCACAGGGGAGAGGGGCACAAAAGCTAGCACAGCCACAGGGATTTCAGACCGGACTGGACCACTCACCAGCTCTGTGCCCTGGGCAGTCAGTCCGCCTTGCCTCGAAGCTCCTGTGTTGGCAACTGCAAAATGGGATGATCTGTGCCCGCATCCCTGGCTGTCTTGAACTACAGGAATGAGTGTGTGTAACATGCTCGGAGAGGGAAGTAGCATCTACTAAGTGCTCAGTAATTGTTACTATTACTGAAATGACCGAAAATACAGTAAACTTGGCAACATCCAAGCCTACCGAGTAACTATTAGTAATTGTTTTTGTTCCTTTGAGCTAAGATTTTTGTTTTTGTTTTTGTTTGTGGTACGCGGGCCTCTCACTGTTGTGGTCTCTCCCGTTGCGGAGCACAGGCTCCGGACGCGCAGGCTCAGCGGCCGTGGCTCACGGGCGCAGCCGCTCCGCGGCATGTGGGATCTTCCCGGACCGGGGCACGAACCCAGGTCCCCCGCATCGGCAGGCGGACTCTCAACCACTGCGCCACCAGGGAAGCCCGAGCTAAGATATTTGTAAGAAAAGAGCACTGAGTAGAACAGTGATTCCATTCTTCACGGTAGAGGGCCATCAGCGCCCTAACACCAGTTCTCTCTGAATTTCTCCTCTTCTTCCCTCTCCTCTTACTTATGTTTCTTCCGCTCCACCCTCAGTCTCATACATGTTCTTCCTCTCCCTGGGGTCTGAGCCACCTCCGACAGCTGCACCGTGGAAGACCTGGCCTTAGACTTGGACCTAACCCAGAGGCTCCTGAGATTCAATTCGAGTACTCCATCGGGTCAAAGGTTCAACTGCACATACAAGGAGCCTTTTCCTGACTTCTCCGCCTTGCCAAAAAGTGGGTGACTCGCAGCCAGAAGGTCAATCTGTGAGCAGAAGAAAAATTCCTGAAATTTTTCTCTAGAAATTCTGATTCCCTTTCCACTGCTACATCTGCTTGGAAAATGCAGCTCAGGAATTTACCACAGAAAGGGTAGCAAACAAAAAAATGTTTCAATAACATTTCTACACGTTGCTCAAGGCTTCTAAAGTTACAATTATGAGTTTGTGTGGTGTTAACAACTGTTTTTCATTTTGTTACTGGTTTAGAAGTTAAATAGGGATTGATAGAGTGAGCATATCTAATGCACAACCGAATAAAGATTTACGGCTCCAGACAAAGTTGACACTCCTTCACCCAGGGAACGGGGAGAATGGTGACCACGTGTTTAGATTTCATTACTCAGGAAAATTCAGAGATGGTTCATAATCAGTCATGTCAGAAGTCTGAAAGTTGTACGTCTTTGGGGTATGAACTAGCACACTTAAAAAGCATCCACCTGCAGGCTCCCATTCTCCTTGGTTGCAGGGTACAGGTGTGGCGAGGACCTAGGCTGGTCAGGTCCTGCCCCTCCACTGAAGCCTTCCAAGGTCCTCGCTTACAGGTCCCAAAAGAACCACTTCCCATGGAATAAACGATATCCGAAATGGAACATGAAGATTTTTGGGAACAATTAGAGAAAGACTCCTAACAAAAGATTTAGTTTCTCCCAAGAGTGTAAGCGACTCCCCCTCCAATTTGCCTGTTTTCTTTTTTTAATTGAAGTATAGCTGATGTATAATATCGTGTTAGTTTCAGGCATACAGCACTGTGACTCAGTTATATATATATATATAATTTATATGCATATAATTATATAATGTGTATATATTCTTCTTCAGATTCTCTTCCCTTATAGGTTATTACAAAATATGGAGTATAGTTCCCTGTGCTATATATAGTAGGTCCTTGTTGGTTATCTATTTTATATATAGTGGTGTGATTATGTTGTTATTGTTGTCGTTGTTTTAGAAAATATGTGCATCCTTTAGATGTTTGGGGAGTTGCAGATACGGTCCAGTGCTGTCATTATTTAGAGCTGCTCTAGTCTTATGCCCACTTCCCACTTATCACTTACATTCACACTCAGCACGTCGGAAAAGTAGGGTCCCTCTGTGAATCAGCATTTATCGTCCTGTTCTGAAATCACTGGCCTCCCTGCCTAGCTTTTCAGTTAGATACTGAACTTCCTTAAAGCAAAAGTCTTATTCTATCTAGAGATTTAACGCAGGGAGTAGATGGAAGAAGAGGTCTAAATTTCTGTAACCAAAACCCAAAAAAAGCTACATTCTGGGAAAGTTCAGCAGATATGGACTTTATCACCCCGTGGCAGAACTGCCTGTCTAGCTCATGCACAGAAGACATGGTGCTGAACAAAAAGGAGTCAGGGCTCCTTGAGAAAGATGCTGTCTTTGTGAGGTTCTAGTCAATTTGTAGCTTCTGATCAGATGTCACTAACCAATGATGCCAATTAAGTCTTATCAACAAAGTTAAAACATTAATTCAAGATAGTCAATACAAGCACAATTCAGGGTCTTGCTTCAACTTCAGGAGACCTACATGTTTTAGGGTCATAATAAAAGGCACAGTAGGTACAGTCCGTATCCATTACTGCACTGAAAATAGAACATGTCATTTATCAAACCCCATTTTTGGTTCAGGAGATTATGTACCACCGAAGGCAGGGAAACAAATAAAATCAGTTTATTTTCCAATTAATATCTAAATATATCTAAAAAGACATAAACACATACATGTAACAGAGAGAGAAAATTAACCTAGAGGAAGTGGGGATAGTACTTTTCAACAACTACAAGGATAGAAACGTATTAAGGGGGGCAAGTAGCAATATGAGTTCAAATCGAACAATAACCCTTCGTCAAACATAATTGCAACCCACAGACACAGAAAACAAATTTATGGTCACCAAGTGGGAAAGGGGGGAGGGATAAATTAGGAATTGGGGGTTAACATATACACACTACTATATATAAAATAGATAACCAACAAGGACGTACCGCAGAGCACAGGGAACTGTTTTGTAGAGCACAGGGAACTATCCTGTAATAACCTATAATGGAAAAGAATCTGAAAAAAATAGATACGTATGTATGTATAATTGAATCCCTTTGCTGTACACCTGAAACTAACACAACATTGTAAATCAATCATACTTCAATTAAAAAAATAAATAAATAACTGCACATGGCAAACTGTTTGCTAGGGATCTTGGTGTAGGGTCCTATAGTAGACCCCTTAGCAGATGCAGAAATCTCAAGCACAACAATCTTTCCTGTGATCCCCCTTCCCATGTGGGAGGACTCACTTCCTCATTAGGCAGCCAGTCTCAGATGTGGGCAGCTCTCAGGACTTAGCTCTTCCTCAGGCTGAGTCAAATCTACCTACGTGCTAGTAACTTACATATCTTGGTCTTTGCTCAGCACTCTGAAATTTAACCTTCATCATGACAGCTCTTCAAATATTATTTTTTAAGGTATTAAGTTTCTAAACTTCATTTATCCCCTTCTTCATTATTCAGAGAATTAATTCA
Organism: Monodon monoceros; assembly: GCF_005190385.1. Taxonomy (NCBI): domain Eukaryota; kingdom Metazoa; phylum Chordata; class Mammalia; order Artiodactyla; family Monodontidae; genus Monodon; species Monodon monoceros. The sequence continues at coordinate 14,047,463 of NW_021703768.1, read as the reverse complement.
CTCTAGATTTTACTCAAGATACTGTCACGTACTTTACTACATTCCAAATGCCATGGTGTGTGATATCTAGGAGTTTCCCTCAATCAAAGAGCTAAGCCAAGTAGTCTAATCAACTTCCAGACACACCACTCAATAAGGGCTAAGGGTAAAAGTGATTAGCAATTACTCAAAATCAACCCAGAATTCATTCTGTTTCAAAGGGCAGAGAGAGCTGACACAAAGTTGAGGTGAGTTGATTCTTAAGGAGAACGAAAAGTTACCTCTCTTCTCTTTCTCTGTTTTAAATATGCAAAAAGATTCCTCAAATCTCTGAAAACAGTCAGACCAAAAATGGTACTGATAGCTTCACTAATGCTTTGATTTGAGCCAAACAGTGGAATCACTATCATATATCTTCTGATTTTCATCAGAATGAATTTATTTACTGGAGGCAAAAGATAAAGAGCTACATCCATCTAAGAATTACAGAGACCTTTGGAGAGATCTTCGGGTGAGCAGTCACACATCCAGTAAGTGAGGCAACATCTACTGGTTGCAGAATGAAGGGCATTTCCTAGGCTCCCCCTCCCCTCCCTGCAAAAGCAGTCACAAACCATCTGCTAAAATACCATTGGATAAAACATATTTGTAAAGACTCTAGGCAAAAAATATGCCCAGTAGCCAGACTGACTCTGTTCCACTCTAGCTGACTACTTACAGAAGACGGATGACGTTACACTTTTACACTTGCATAAAATGATGATGCAAGCCCTCCAGCATAAAGAGTATTCACTTTGGTAGAACACAGTGGTTGAAAGGAACAGTCAACATGCTACATGGATCCTCAGGGCTTAGTCCCTCACTTCTTTTAAGTTTCAGTCTAAATGCCAATTTTTCCATAAGGCCCACAGTGACTACTCTAATTAAAATTGCCACACCCTTCTCTTCCCAACTCCCATCAGTCTTTTTTTTTTTTTAAGATTTTTTAGATGTGGACCATTTTTTGAAAGTCTTTATTGAACTTGTTACAATATTGCTTCTGTTTTTTATGTTTTAGTTTTTTGGGCCAGGAGGCATATGGGATCTTAGCTCCCCAACCAGGGATGAAACCAGCACCCCCTGCGTTGGAAGGCAAAGTCTTAACCACTGGACCACCAGGGAAGTCCCCCCATCAGTCTTAATTTGACAATTTTCTTTATGCAGAGCCTTGGCCCCTTAGAACTTACCATGTGGTTTACTAAATGACTGTGCCTGTGTGCACATGTGTTAACTGTTCCATTTCACCTCCCTCCCAACACACATGGACACATGCACACAGATGAAGGTAAGACTGACTAGGACAGGATCTTTATCTGTTTACTGTTGTATTCCAAGAATCTAGAGGAGTTCCTGGTACATGGTAGGAAATAAGAAGTCAACATATATTGGTTGAATGAAAGAATGAATAAGTAACTCTGGGCTTAGACAGACTTGGCCCTGAGTCCCAATTCCACCTACACTACCTGTAGGATCTTGGGAAAATGATCATCCTCTCTGCACCTCTGTTTCCTCATCAGTAAAATGGAGACATAGGAACACCTGCCCCATAGGATCAGGATTGTCATGAGAATTACATTGTAACAGGGAAGAACAAAATCTGACACCATGTTGGATCTGTTTCTTTTACTTTAACCTTTGCTCTCCAGTTGCTTTTTGTTACTATAATCACTAAAAAGATGTTGTCTATAGCTATTGGCATACCTAATGGCCTCCCTCAGGGAAGCCTGCCCCTCTGCCTAAATGTTAAACTAAAGTGCCTTTGTTCAGTTCACAGGGAAACATTCTGCCCACCTGTGGACTGCTGCAAGAAAGAAGAAAGTAACACATCCCCTCCCTGAGGCTGGCCAAACCAGGAGGTGTTTTGCAAGACTTACAGCCTTTTTATTTTACTTCCTCACCTCCTCCCCTTCTCTGTTCTATAAAAGAAACTAGCATACAGACCCCATAAGATGGTACTCTGGGACCCTAGTCTGCCATCTTCTTGGACGCCCGGCTTTCCGAATAAAGTTGCCATTCCTTGCCTCAATACCTCGTCTCCCGATTTATTGGCCTGTCGTGCAGCGAGCAGAGTGAGCTTGGACTCGGTAACAAGAGTCAGCATACATGAAGGGCTCAGGATCAGGCCTGGACAAAGTAAGCATTCAATAAATGTTACTTGCCATCGTTATTATTCTTTCAAGATATGCTTCCCGAAGTGGTGATGGATTGGTGATGATTTATGCTCCCAGGCAACATATCTGAGAAGCACAGATCTGAGATGGTGAAAAGGGACTCGGGGCGTTGATAGAGCAGCAGAGCTACCAAGGTCAAGCCCCATCACAAGGCCTCAGCAGCTCCAATTCAACGACAGGCAGGATTTTACAAAGGAGCTGTTAACAGTGTAAGGACGACAGACTCAGCCCTGCTGGAGTAGAATAAACATAACAACGAAACCACTGAGTAAGTGAGGGTGAGGCTGGAAACCTTAAAAGGCAGGAAAAGCAGCTCCTCTCTCACTACTTGAACAGAGAGATTTGTTTATTTAGTTTAACTGGAGTCAAAGCTAATGGTTCTAATGGCTTTGAATCACCTCAGCTTATTCTCCAGATTTCTACACATGGGCTGTAACTTAAATTTTATGAAAGAAGACAAAGAGAAAAAATCAGCCCTCCATAATAAGAGTTTACCGGAACATACTAATCATACAGACATGCGCTTATATTTCTAGAAAGCTGAACATCCGGCAGCGGTGTGGCAACTTTTTCCTGGAGCAAAATCCAAGTCTGCCTAAAGGCTGAGAACTAAATCATTAACCTGAACGTTCACTAAGTATTTAGGAAAACAAAACACTGGAAACACCCAATATTGATAAACACATAACTTTAATCTCAGCAGAAAAAAGCAGAGACTGATTGAGTTAAGAGAGGAAGTGGGAATAAGTAAGGAAGATAGAGATGAGGGTAAAGGGGATAACAAAGGGATTGGGGCATCTACTGATTTCAGAGCAGTAATAGCCTTAACTTCCCTATTTATTATAACATGTCTTCCCAAGGCGAATCTCTGTTAAGTGGTCCATTCAGGCATTATAAGAGCAAACTAAAATGAAGGACTGCATGCACAAGGATGAGCATGACAAATAAAGCCAATAAAAAAAAAAAATTCTCTCCTCACTCTATAGAAGAAAGACCTTAAGATTTGGGGGCAACTAAGCAAGGTCACAGTAGCTAAGCTGAAGCTGGAATCAAATTTCTAGACTCTCAAATCAGTGCTTTGCATCCCATATCAGAACTGCCTGGAGCTTTTAACACACATGGGATAAGTGGTTCAGATTCAGTTTCTGACAAGCTCCCAGGTGATACTGCTGCTGCGGGGCCTGGAATGATGCAGAAGTAGGAAGCCTCTGTCCCATTGCACCTGCTAAGGTAAGTCTTGGGAATTTTTTTTTTTAATAAAAAAGATATTTTCCAGGAGCAGGAGAAAGTGAGATTACAGATGAAATACTGAAGTTTTGAAAGTTCTAATAATTCACAACAATATCTGTAAAATTTCAGGGCCATTTACATGGTGTCAGCTCCACTAGTAAGTAAAATATACTGAAGTTACAGTTTTTTTAAGTATACACAAACACCAATGTTTTATAGTTGGGGGATCTCTCACTGAGCCATTCTGTGGATATGCATTTGTTGATAATTTGAAATACACCACACCTAAATTGCTCTAAATCTATGAAACTCTCTTAATTCTCAGTCTGCTTTGATAATAGAAATACGATGTCTAGGGGTTGCTTTCACTTTCTTTGAAAGTTGACATTTTAGATAAGAAAGATTTAGATAAGGATTTGGTGTGGCACTAACACACCAAATTCCAAAAGGCTTATCTGCATAGATTTTACCATCCAATAGCACCATGTAATAAAGCTGACCATACTCAACTACATATATTATAACCATATAATACATTACATATATTATAATGACATATATTAGGAGAGGCCCGGTGTAACTGGGGGGAGAATAGATTTTTGAAAAGCTCTTGTTATTCGATTTCTCTATTTTCCCCCACAACTATCACAGAGGAATGGCGATGCACTTGAAGAGAGTTGATGAACGCTGAACACAACGTGTCCCTCCAGCCAAAACTCAGTTACCTCCCAAAGCTTCCTTTTGGTCCCCTTGAATCAGCTGAGCCCAAGAGATTTTTCCTATAAAAAGTCCACAGTGTATCTAAATCAGATCCCAGTAAAATCTCACTTCAGCTGAAGTGAAAATGCAGAGGTAGCATTTACGGATAACAGCTGGAGAACATTAGTTCTCTGTCTCTCCTTTTCTCTCCCAAGGGTTGAAAACTCCACTGTTCAGACAGGAAGTAGTCATACACCGCACACTGTACAATGCAAGAACGCTGGGATCTAAGAACAAGTTGCATAGGAATAGGAAGAGTGTGAGGGGTTTTGTTGAAGAACACAGAGCAGTGACCCTGTGTTCCTCTTGGGGTGTCCATTCCCCCCACCAGTGTTCAAAGAGCATAACGTATGCACACCCAGAACTGACAGGCACACACTTCACTCCCCGAAAGCTTCTTTAATAACTCAGAGTAAGGAGGCTTAATCTTTCATTTTTCCAAAATTTTTAAAAACATTAACTTCAAGAAGTTTTGGGGGGTGGCCAAGATCCTCCAATAATCTTTTTTGGCATAATTTCACGGTTGCTCTCTAAAAAGACCACCTTTTAACTTTTTAAAAAAGAAACTGTCAGTAAAAAAAATCTCTTTCACATAACTGCCCAGAATAAGGAAATATATATATTTCATATATATATGTGGAATTCAAAACATGATGCTCTGGAAAAGAATGATTTAAACAAAAGGTTCTTGTGGATACGGTTTTCTAGGGTCGGTTTCTGCTGTAATTCCACAAAGCTGCTGAGAAGGAACACAGACGCAAACATGGGGAGAGGCATCCACATTCTGTGGCCACAGCTCAAAGTTTTGAAGAGGATGATAGGAGTTTCCCTAACACCACAGGCTGAAGAGCCATTCTGCATTCCTACCAGTCTTCAAGGCGCTGGACCCCGTTTCTAACCGCCGGTCCTCTGGGGGCGGGCTGTAAAACCGACCCTGTCTCTTCCACTCCCCTCCAGCCAAGTTCACGAAAAGACAAACCTTCCTAACTACTGAACTGCGGGAAATGCCTTTGCCGTATGCATATGAGGGGCATGCAGTTAATCAACCGGGTTACAACACTACGGTACTATGCAAAGGGAGGGGAGGGGCGAGGGAGAAGCCAACCCACATATCCATCATCCTTTTAGGAGTAGGTGGAGTTTAAAGTTTCCCCAACTTCCAAGTTCCCACTTGACAGGCAATATTTCTGTGCAATTTCCAGCCCCACGTAACAGATGGTCCTCTGCCCGTCTCGAGCCCCGAGAGAGCCCAGACAAAGCCCCCCGCCACTCCCCGCCTCACACGGCCCCTAGGTGGTCAGTTTTACGAAGCTGTCAGCTCGGGGGCAGTGAGCAGAGAATGGAAACTTAACTTCTTCCAGAAGTTTTTCCTGCTACAGGAGAGTCCCGGGGAATGGTGCACAAAGGCCTGGGAAAATTTTCACTGCGTTGTTTTTCAAAAACGTCTTCCGCCCTCTGCCAAACCATCATCCGAAACCCCAGATGCCCAGGGAAGGGAAACTGAGGCACATGGTTTCAGAAACAGACAGAAATGCAACTCGAGCCGTCCCAAAGGCAACCTGGGAAGTTGCTTAGAGAGACCCCCGCGGTGGGAAAGCATCCTCGGGGCGCCGAAGTACTCAGAGCCAAAAGGGAAGGTGACGGCCCAGACAGGGTGCCAAATGGGGATGCGCCCCGGCAGCGTGCGAGAATCTTCCTTCCCAGACGGGAGGGCGAGGGGAAGGGAGGGGGGCGCGACTGGGGAGTTGTGAAGACTGGCGGCCCACTCACCCTCACTGCCGTACTGTTTGCCATTGTTCGCGCCCATCCTGCCGCCGTCATGCCCGCCGTCTCCCTGGACACTCCATAGGTGGGGCGCACCGCCTGCGCGCTCCGCCAGAGGAAAGCCCGCCCGACGGGACCTTTAGCTGCGCATACCCCACGCTCCGGGGCCGATCTCCGGGCGGGGGCGGCCCCCGCACTCCGGTGGGAGGGGGCGCTCCGTCCCCTCCTGGCACCCCCGACTGCGCCGGGTGGGGCCGGGGGGCGGCCGCTGCCCTTAAAATCCGCGTTCGGGGCCGGCGGGCGCAGCGCCGCGGAGAGCCCGCGCCCCGGGGCCGCCCAGAGGCTCGCCGCGCCGCCGCCGCCGGGTCCCCATCCGCCCGCCCCGATCCCCCTGCGGTGGACGCTGAGCCGCGCGGGCGGCCGGGGCTCCCGGGCTCCGCCGCTTCCTCCGGGCGCCCCTGCGCACCCGCGGCTTCCCCGGGGAGGGCGCGGCGGCCACTTGTTGCGGGTGCCCGGAGCGAGCAGAGACTCGCGGCCCGGCGCCGCTCGCCCAAGGGCCGGACTTTTGTTAGCGCCAGGCGCCTCCTCTCGCCGCCCAGCGTCAATCACAGCTGGAGCCCCGGGGAGGAAGGCCGGCCCGGAGATGCGCGGCCTTTTAAAGGGGCAGCGCGCCTTTTCGGGGCTCCGGCTTCCAGCCTCAGGCTCCGCGCAGGCCATGCGCGCCACCAGCGAATCGCTTCGAGCGAAGGAACACGCTCTTGGCTCTATTTTACTATTGTTCTTTTACCGGTTGGGCCCCTAGTTAGTAAGTTGAGCTTCCGGGCGTCGTTTGAAATCCCTTGGGTTTGCCTGCAGATATGGCCTATTTTAGGTGTGGTGGCATTTAAAATCAACACGCATCAGAGGCTGATTCTGTCTGACAACTCCAGGTAGGCGTGCCGGTATCCTCCTGCGGCTCCCACGTTTGGGACTGAGGCGGGGAATGGAGACGCGAGGGAGGGAAAACTTGAGGGGAGCTTAGCAGGGAGTCACTGCAGAGCCAAAGAGATTCCCCGCCCCGGTGCGGAAGGTTTCCTGGCTCAGAAGTTTTAAGAGCTTCCGAGCCAGGAAGTGTATTTTCTCCCCGTTTCTATGTTGTTTTCTTTTTTCTTCTTCTTCTTCTTGTGGTTGGTGTTAACCTTTGTTTAATACATTACAACTTCTTTTGGAGATTTTATATGGCCCTTCTAGAGTCTTAAAATGGCCCTTTGGTGTTCCCTCCTTTAAATGGAAAAAGGAAATTCTTCTTAATGTTTTATTCCCTTTCCATGTAAATACCTAGATTTTTATAACATTGCATCTTAGTGAAGACCGGGGCATTCACTGCACAAATTACTTTGTACGGAAGCAAGCACACAGCGCGATTTCTCCTTCTACGTGTTAGACGTTTTAAGTTAAACTTATACAGTGATACATATATGTATGTATATATATATATATATATAAGCATTTATGATACCTGAATGGAGATCCAGGAATTTTGTAATTACCTTTTTCTTAAAAGACTTGCGACCACATGCAGAAATTGTCAGTGACGACCTTCTGTAGATTCTATTTAGGTAATTGCCTTTAACTTAATACAATCTTCTTTCTTAAAGATAAGCTAAAATATCATGTTTCCAAATTTAGCAATCTAGATTTATTGTTCCGGAGAGATCATATATTGAAAGAAAAATAATGAATTCATCTATTTTCAAGCACAGGATTAAATAGTTTTGTGTTGTACCGATAACACTTCAACTGTCCCAGTTCAAAGAGATTAAGAGCTGTATTTCAATTCATCTTTTCATATATATAATTTAGCACACTGCCTGGCCAATAATATGTTTCCCATATCTGTTGAGTTAAATTAAAAACTTGTGTTACGGGCCCTGTATAGGAAATAAGGGTGTCAAAAATGTGGAAGAGTTAAATGGGTTTTCAGAAACTCCACCTGAAAATATAAACTCAAGCTAGAAATGAACAGATGTCTATATTATCTTCATCCAAAGTGGGTCCCGGCTCACCTGGTCCTTGTGATTTTCCATCACCATGTAGGGACTTGCCCTGGATCTAACCCTGGATCAGATCATTCTTTGGAGACTCAGTTGAAGATTAACCCACTGTAAAGTAGTGGAACGATGGACGCTCATCTTGATATTTGGTATTGAGTTGACAACTTGCTTCTTTATAGGCTTTTATCTTCCTGATCCTCTCAATCGCTCTTTTGACGTCTACAAATCAGGAAAGTGATCAGAGAAGAAACTGAAGCTCCAACAGTTCAAATGTCTAAAGTCACCTACGTGGTAAGTGCCACATGGCTTCAGGTTCTCAGGCCCTCTCCTCCCCACTCCCCTACTTCTCTTGACCTGGCCATTATTCAACTTGGAGTCACTGTCTCCCCTTTTGGTTGAGTCACCTTCCAGGACCTTTAACATCAAAGCAAAGGTAACAGTGAAAAGTAAATTGTAGAGACTGACCACATATATCTCCTTTGAAATTAAAGTCTCTAAAGATTTTCAAGGTTCTATTGCCTGCCGTAAAAGGGAGCAGAGACAATCCAGTTTAAGAAATTCCAGTATAAAACAAAAATAGAAAAAAATAACTTGATTTTTAACATCCTTCTGATTATAAACTATAAATACATGTTGTCATAGTCACTGTAAAATCTTGGGGAAGAAAAGAAAGAAAAGCACTACTTCTGCTTAAAATAAAGGTGCATTCACATGTATATGTGTTTTGCATTTCAAAAGTAAGATATTGTACCCATATATGATTTTAGCAAGATATTCCAATCTTTTTACCTAGCTGCCAAACTGAAACCCCACCTTTTAAGCCTCTTGAGAAAAGGATGGTGGGTTTTTCACCAATGGGTTCTGAATAACTAGCATAGTTCCTAACACAATGTACTCACTCAGTAAAAACCTGCAGAAGGAATGATTGTTGAACGAAGAGATAAAATGATTTAAATATTGTTCCACTCTCTCTCCCTGCCTTTTTCAAGAAGCCACAATCACTGAAAATATTTAAAAACTCAGTTCTGAAATAGATTTGCGTTGAAATGCCTGTATTATCCAAAAGCGGAAGTACTGTTTTTTAATTAATATAAAGTTATTACCAAAATATAAAGTTGGATTCTTGGCAAGACAAATATTTGTTTCAGATAGAAAATGAGGGTAAAAGTGATTATTATGCCCACCCCAGAACATTTAATATATTATTACATAATCTGTAATATTAGAAAAGAAAAACAAAGAACACGCATTAATTTTATTTTATTATTGCAACTGTGCTGTTTTGAATTAAGTGTTTTGCATGTTTCGCTTAATGTTCATAACTTAATCAGGCAGTGCTTCTAGTAAATCTTATAATGATGACAGCACGATTGGAACTGAGATCTATTTGCAAAGCCTATGATAATTCTCACTACTTTCTGCCACCAATTTTGTGCCATCACTTGCCACCCTAGTTTTGGACGAAGCCTGGTTTTCAGTGGACATACTATGTATTTAACTTAAAAAGAGTGAAGCGTCTTTTGAAATCTCCTAAATTTAATTAGATTTCAAGACAAGTATTCATTTATGCCACATGAATCTTCATCATAGCCATGATGATTAATGGCTGGATATTTTAGATAAATAATTTAGATATTTTAATCATTATAAAGTAAACAGATAGCTTAATAGGATGGGCACTTTATATAGGACTCTCGAAACTCTCTCTGCTCACAAAAATTCCCTTAACAGCTCTGGGAAACAAAGTAGCTCTAATTCTAATATATTGAATTGGTTCTAATTCAAAATATTACAATATTCACATACTCCACTGAACCATTGCACTTCACCCTTGACTGTACATTTAGCATGCAACTTCATATTGCTTTGTCCTTTATCAGGCAACCATCCTATATATCAGGAAGTAAGTCACACGAGACCCCACAGTAGCCCAAACCAGTTCATGTGCTTAGCTCAGAGTATTATAGCAGTCATTCGGAGTCCTAACATATTTAATTATCTGATTTCTTAGCACACAGCAAAATAGAATCAAGGCATTAGAAAGAGTATTGCTCAACATATTTGAGAAACTACAAAAAGTTACGGCTCCTTAAAAGTAGGGTAATGAGAAAAATCTCTAAATGGAAGATGGAAAAACTGAATAAGGAAAACAGAAACAAGAAACCAATAAAAAATCCAGGGTGATATAATCATAGGTTATTGTCTTAAATAAGGTAACATTAGCACCTGTAGTAAATAAACCTCCAAATTTTAGTGACTTGGCTTAATACCATACAAATTTATTTCTCACTCATAAAGCAATCTAAGCACATGTAACTAGTCCACTGGAGATTATGCTCCACATGGTGATTCAGGTATCCAGACTTCTGCTCTTATAGCCCCACCAACCACAACATCATCTACATGCAGCTGGCTTAAGGCACAAAAGGTAAGTGGAAAGTCATATCCCATCACATCTGCTCACATTCCACTGATGAGAACAAGTTCAGTGGCTTCATCTGGCCACAAAGGAGTCTAGAAAATGTAGTCTCTGACTGGCCTGCTGTCCCTAGCAACACCCCACACTGGGGGAGGGGAAGCAGTGATATTGGTGAACACGCATGTAGCTTAACATTCTTGAATAGCCCCTGAAGATAACACTTTATTGTTACTAATACACATAACCACTACATGTCATACACTTTGGGGGGCTCACCCAACCCACATCTGCCCTTCTCCCTCGCCTTCCTCTTCTCTTTAGGTCAAAAGTTAAATACTTGTTTTCCCAAAAGCCCCAGTAGTTAAGAATGGCCATATGGCCCTGTCTTGGCCAAGGAAGTGTAAGCAAAATTCACTAGGAGCACCTGGAATAGACTTTTGCTATTGAAATAAAATCCAGAGATAGTTCTGCCACTATGTCTTCCCTCTTCTTCCTACCTTCAACTCCACTGTTTTTTGAAACTGTGGCAGCATCTTGTGAACTTCAGGGAAATGCCAGGAGAATTGTAAGGATGGTGACCTGGAGTCCTGAAGATACAGAGCCCCTGAGGCAACGCCAGCAACTTCCTACTTCCAAAGTCCCTGTAATGGAAGGATAAAAACTGTTACTTAAAGCCAACTGCATACCTAAGAGATAACACATTTTGTTCATTTAAGAAGGAAGAAAAAAATAGATAATATTTCCATCCTTAATAGTTAAAAACAGTATTAAAATACACAGATGCTTAAATGAGAAATTTTAAATTATGCAGAAAATATACATACACACAAAAAAATTTTCCATACTACTTGCCCCTGAAAATGTCACTCTATTCACTTTCCATCATATCTAAATACACTATTGTATATATGAATAATATACATTTACTCAACATGAAGAAATAGTATTTTCAATGTCTTTATCAAAACTCAGTCTGTATTTAAAGCCAAAATCTTATGTCATGTAGAAAAGATGCAAAATAACAAAGGAATATTTCTCTCTCAACTATGGATAATATAAAACTTTCCTGGAATTCAGTGTGACTTTCTTGAAAAAAAAAAGTTTTAATAGAGTTCATAATTTGTTTAAAGTGGAAACGTGTGCATAAATTAATTCCCTGATATAAGCAGTTTTCACATATGTGTCACCTTTCTCTACAAAACTCCAAGGGTTTTCACTATTGGACAGACTCTCCCCATTTCCCAGCTGTAAGTGGGCACTTAGGGTGTGATTGGAAAAGTCTTCGTGACTTCAGCCTTGTGGTCTTGAGGGTTGTGAAAACTAGGATAATAGCCAATGGTCTTATAACTGGTAGTTGCAGCCCAGCTGCACAAATTTCCAGGATGGTCCAGCACTCACATCAGCAGGAATTCAACACTGTTCCAAGCTGTAGAACTACTACAGTGAATAAGGTACCAAGTCTCTGCTTTTACGGAGGTGGAATCATTCATGAGTAGAGACAGACAACAAGCACATTCACATACAAATAAAGTTCAAATAGTGAAAAAATGCTATGTAGAAAATAAAGCAAGATAATGGTGTATAGGAGGTGATTTCTGTGACTGGCTACTATGGCTGGAGTGATCGGAGAAGGTGTTTCTGTGGATGCAACATTTGTGCTGAGATTTGAACTCTGAAGAGATGTAGCCATGTGAGAGTTGATGGAAAGAATATTCCAGACAGAGGAAAGAGAAAATCTAAAGTCCCTAAGACTGGAATGAGCTTCGCATATTCCAAGGCCCGGAAGGGGGCCAGTGTAGCAGTCAGCTATTGCTCTGATAATGTTATGTAACAAATTATCCCAAACTCAATGTATTTCTTTCTTGTTTTGCTCACAAGTCTGCAGGTCTGTAAGGGCCACTTTAATTTAGGCTTGTGGGTGAGCTGAGCTTGGTGCCAGAATTCAGGTCAAGTTTCAAAGTCCCTCTGGAGCCCAGGCCAAGGAGGCTGAGGGTCCCTAGTGCATGCCCTCCTCATGGTGGGTCTTAGGACTCAGAAAGGCCAGTCCAAAGCTTGCAAGCACATTTTAAACTTTCACAAGCATCAAAACCAAAGTCATATGGCCAAGTCCAAATCCAATGGATGAGGGAGATGCTTGACCCATTTCCATGCATTGCAAGGTCACTTGACAGAAGGAGGGAGTGAGGAATTAAGAAAAACATTCTCATCTACTGCAGCCAATATGGACAGAATGTTGTGAATAAATGTAAACTTTACAGGTTTGCTGGAAAAGGAGCAAAAGTCAGATTATATAGGATTTTGTAAGCATGATAATCATTTTGAACTTTGTTCTAATTTTAAGGAAAACAGAGGGATTATTAGTAGAGAACTAATTTGATCTGACTGATACTTTTTAAATCATCAGGGTTTATTGTGAAAAACTGGCAGATCTTAGAAGCCCAGAGATGTGTTAAAAGGCTTCTGCTATAGAAGAGGTGAGAGAAATTTGACTTCTGTTAGCACAATAGTGAAGAAGGTAAAAAATGGCTAGATTCAAGATGTATTTTGGAGGTAGAGTCAACAAAACTCACCTGATTGTGTGTTTTATGAAAAAAAGAGGAAAATGAAAGATGGCGTCTTTGCTTGGGCAAGAGGGTGGAGGGTCGTTGGGGCAGATGGTGGAGAAGCACTTTAGAACTGGTTGTCTGGAGGGGGATTTTGGTACCCAGAAATTTGTTTTGGACACATTAAACTTGAGAGAACAACTAGACACAACTAGAACAACTAGAAAATGAGATTTTAGGCAACAGTTCAGTTAATGAGTCAGGTCTTGCGGGGAGAACATCGCTGGACATATCTGTTTGGAAGGCTTCAGCATATAGAAAGTGAGGTTTTTCCCCAAATTTTGCCCTCACTTTGGCAGGCTGGAAGTGCCTGGCTATTACCAATCCCTCCCACCCCCGACAGCCCTCAAGCAGCAACAGATGAGAAGCAGTGTGTAGATACCCCTGCTCCCATGTCGTTGGGCGGGATGGTTCTGAAGCTTGTGTTTTACTCTGTTTCCCAGCATTTGCCCCTGGGATTAAGCTCCAGGCACCCACAGTGGTAGCTGGCTTGATAAGGCGCCTTTCCCTTTCCCTGCCCCACTTTTCTCTGGGGTTTCCTACACTTACCAAATAAGTTACTTGCACTCAGAACCTTGTTTCGGGGTCCAATTCTGGAGAATCCTAAATTAAGACATCAATTTCTCCTACTTTACTCGATCATCCTATGATCTTTTAAGCAAGCTGCATAATTTGCCTTCCATCCTTTGACCCCAGAAGCCTGTCATTAAAGACTTTTCTTGCATTGCTGTTGTACTTTTCCCTCTGCCCATTCTGTCTTGACCTCTCAGCTGGGTTCTCCCCTCCACTGCTCCACCAAGCCTCTCTTGTCAGCATCCTCATTGCTTCCTAATGGTTGAGTTTCAGTTCTTCTCTTGCTCGACTTGTCAGCTCCATTCAACTCAGTTGATCTGCCCCTTCTTCTTGAGGCTTTCTTCTCTTGGCATCGAGAAGCTACATGTCCCTCATTTTCCATCTACCTTAATGTCAGCCCCTTCTCCGTCACCTTAATATGTTCCTACGTATCTCCCAGCCTCTAGATTTCAGAGTAATTAGTACAAGGCTCAGTCTTGGTCTTTTTTTCTTCATCTGCATTCATTTTCTTAGTGACCTCACCCAGTGTTCTGGCTTTAAAAGGATTATTTCCTATTTAAAAGGATCTTCAAAAGGATTCTTTCCAAATTCTCTAGCCCAGGTCTCCCTTGAATTCCAGATCAGTATATCTAACTGTGACTCTGGCATTCCTCACTTGAAAGTCTAATAAATATCCCAAACTCAACATATCCAAAACCAGACTTGTTTCTTCTATTGTATTCTCAGTAAATGGCAACTCCAACTTCAACTTCATATTTGCTCAGGCAAAAACTCTTGGTATCATCCTTAGCCCCTCTCTTTTTCTCACAACCTATCAGAATATTATGCCTGCTCTACCTTCAGAAATGTTCAGACTGCAGCCTCTCATGTCTCTACCCTCATTCTGAAGTCCAGGACACTGCCATCTTGCCCCAGAAACATTACCATAGTCTCCTTACTAGACTCTCTGATTCTCCTTTCAATATATAATTTTCAGCATATATTCCCTGAAAAAGTCAGTTAGAATGACCCTTTTTGAACAAATGAAGCCATGTCCCTCCACTGTTCTAAGCTTTCCTCTGTCTTCCCATCTCATTTAGAAAAATAGCCAAAGTTCTTATAATCGCCACATCTAGGACTTCCCTGGTGGCAGAGTGGTTAAGAATCCGCCTGCCAACGCAGGAGACACGGGCTCGTGCCCCGGTCTGGGAAGATCCCACATGCCACGGAGCGGATAGGCCCGTGAGCCATGGCCGCTGAGCCTGCGCGTCCGGAGCCTGTGCTCCGCAACGGGAGAGGCCACAGCAGTGAGAGGCCCGCATACCGCAAAAAAAGAAAAAGAAATTTGCCACATCTGTATTTACCCACTCTTTCTTTTTGTTTAATTTTTATGGGCGTGACATTTACCATGTTGTCTTAGTTTCAGGTGTACAACAAAGTGAATTAGTTATATATATATATATACATATATCCACTCTTACCCACTCTTTCTGTTATTGATATGAACTCGTTACCTGCTTTGCTCCCAGATTCTCAACCTGGATTCTTGACTTTCGCTCTTCGAACTTATGGTCCATGCCTTCCTTACCCCCCCAGACCTGGGGTACCAATGACTCCCCCCAACACCGCATCTTCTATGACTCAGTCCTTTTCTTGTCTGGAGCCACCCTCCTGCTTTGTGTGTTTTCTGACTTTTCCAGCTTTTATCAGTGATTATTTTTAGCCTCTGTGTTTGGGGAAGGGGGACTGCTAGGCCCAATCCTATCTAACTATTCTCTTGAGTTTGTCTTGACATCCAGCTGCCAAAGTTACTAATTTGCTTTTTACTCCGAGATAACTGTGGTTATACTTGGGGTAGGAAGACCTGTATTCACAGGGACTAACAACCAAATTGTAGAGTGGTTTTCTAACAGCATGGCCTGTCACATCTTCCCACAGACTTGTAAACCCCAGGGGGAGAATGCCTCATGGATCTTCATCACAATCTACAAGTTTAAAAGGGGTAAGAAATTTCTCAGGAACCCCTTACATTGTAAAGTGTTTGGGGTTCCAAAGAGTTGGAAATTACTGCCTTCTCCTCCAGTCCTCCACAGAGTTATTCCCAGGCACTTGGCTTCATTGCTCTGTCCAATCACTCGTGCATCCCTGGGACTGTCATTGTCAATTACCAAATCAGATACTTAGCATACATGTGATAATTCACAAAGCCACTTGCTGAACCTCATAGTTTAATGGTTGTGTTTGGCCCCTCTGCAGAAGTTCCTAAGCTTTGGCAGTTTGCCTATATGAATTCTTTAGTTAAGTATTTTTGATAATGTATACATGGCAAGTTTGATTGAATATCTCTTAATGCCTTCAAATATTCACAAGTCCTGAAATGTGAGTAAAGCCACTGTTTTTAGACTGCAAAAGCATTCCCGTTTTCACATCAGTCCTGTTCCCATCCATCCCACCAACATTTGTTGTTGTCTTCTAATACACGATACACTAAACATTTGCATTCTCTAAACAAAATTTTAAAGCTCCAGTAAGTGTTTCAGTTCAGCCTGGCTCCAGTGTAGCAGTGGGCTTTTCAATTTAGCAAAACTGTAAAATGACAACAGGGTAATTCTGGTGAACTAACCAGCTTGTTAAAAAGAGATACTACTTGCACTTTCTTTGGGAAATGGTAGCTTCTAGTTTTATCAAAACACTATTTTCTGTGATGTAAAGGGGTTTTTCTTTTATTTCCTCCTATCTTTTCTCATGAACTCATAATATAAAAAACACATATCAGGCACTTCAGAGGGATTTGGGAGTAAAGAAGAGTTTGTATATGAAGGAACATTTGCTTCTGAGTTTCATTTTTCTCTATTAGTACTGTTTAGATTAGAAGCAGTATGGATCACAAACAGAGAACAACTCTCTCCCTCTTTTCCCCAGCCTCATGTCTACCCCTTAAATACATACCTTTCTTTACGTGAAGAATTTCTACTTGTCTTTCAAGGAACAGTTCTAATAATTTCTTCATGTTGAGGGTGTCAGTAACTTCCTTCCATGTCTCTCCTACCCAGTCACTTATTTTTCTGTTCACACTATGTTTTCTATATTTTACTACTTACCATTTTTGTGAGTTGTTTACATATATTTCCTCTGGATCCTGAGATTCTCGAGGGCAAAGACCATGGTTTTTTTTTTTAATGTTCAGTACATTATATTCAGCATACAATAAATGAATAAATTGGTGACAAACTGAGTAAATGAGTTGGAGTTTGTTGCTTAATGAACAGGAAAAGAGATAGAATTGACAAAAGGGTCTCTGTGGTAAAAATATTCTCGGGTAAACATTGGGTTAAAGAGGATTCTGCTCTGCAGGGTTTCTCAGTGCTTTAATGTGCACTGTCATTCTCCAATGCCATCATCATCCCCCTCAACACTGCCCTTGACTTTTATTTGTTCCAACCAAGCAGCAACTAAATGAAAGAGTAAAACAGACATCTCTCACACGTCATCTGTAAGTCAGGGCCCCAAATATCTCGCTCATTCTGTTCATCAGAAATTCAGTGAAGAACACCCACCAAGATGGAAACTCGTCATCCACTAGCAAAGTACAACCCACCTAAGGCTGAGCCCAGCCCCTACTGCTGGGGATGGAAAATGGGAAACAGTTTTAACATAGTTAACCCATCATGGAAAATGTTTTCTGAGCTACCAGTCACCTTTTCCCATTTAAAGGCCAGCAGCGGGATTTCTGCTGGAGACATGGCCATTTTCCCCATAAAACATTAGAAAGTTGCCAAGTCATAACATTTTTGAAACCAAAGTTCTTGGGAATCCAGTTGTTCTTGGACCCCTGGCTTATTTCCTATCAGTCAAGCTAAGGATCCAGAATGTTTGGTTTTCTTGATCAAAGACCAGCAGCACTTCTTATGCCTTAATTCTCTTTGTTTCCTTAATACTTTCCCCCCAAATCTTGCAGGTCTTGAGAAGAATTTGGACCAGCTCATACAGCTGTTCTACTAATTAATTCACAGGACATTACCATTAGAGAAATTTAAAGGACCCTTGGCTATAAACAATTTTGAAAATCACTGTACTGACTAATGCATTTTGAAGGAAAAAATATGTAATATCTCAATAAATACAAATAAATAAATCTTGAGGAAACAGATTGGTCTACTTTCATTTTGTAATGTAAGTTTTATTCTGAACAGGAAATTTAAATACAAATAGCTAATTTAAAAATTCAATAATAGTCCCTAATATAAAATTATCTTTGGCTTGACAGGTATTTTACATTTGTGTATTTTTATTTTTAAAAAATAATATTCTAAGTAGGGAACTAAGATTATTAATGTTAAGCCTCATAAAATGGTTAAAATGTACACAAAAGGTGAAATTCCCTCCCAGAATTATCAAAATCTGAAGTTCAAACTTCTTGAGAGACAGCGTGTAGTTGGAATGGGCATTGGCTCTATGATGTGATTTTATCAGCTGAAAAGGACAATATGAGCTTGGTCCTATTATCTCCCCAATAGTTGCTGAAACCAGAGGTTTCTCTCCATTTAATCCGTTCCATTGAGTCATGAAAAAAGGAGATGGATCGTTGAGTCCAGAATGTCACCATTGTGTCCTCCTCTCACCCACCAACCAGTCTGTGCTCCTCTCTTCTTTATATTTTTCTGTCTTCCAATCAGTTTTGAGCTCCTGGAGACCAAGAACCAAGAACTATACTTGGTACATAGAAGAAAATCTACCATTAATTGTTAAAGGGATAAGGGGAGTAAGGGTACGTAAATCATAATATAGTCCTTCTATGTGATAGACACAATGCAGCCATTGAAAATATCATTTCCAAAGGGGTCCATGTTGTTGAAAAAAGATCAAAATATTCCTTAAAAAAAAAAAACAGTGGGTATAGCAGATCCAAGTTTAGAGAAATAAGACTAATTAACAAGGATAGATTCATAGGGTGGTGATGACATGGCTACAGTAAAACCCCAGTTTTTACTGTAAAACTTATAGCTTCACATGGCATTTGTGCTTGGATAAGTTTATATGAGTGTGTTTCATATTTTATTTACATTAACTATTTAGTAAAGTATACATATTTCTTATTCTATTGTAGGTGTCTGGGCATTCTCATACTTTTCCTTGTCTTTATGCAGGCTGAAGTTAAAAAAAAAAAAAAAAAAATATTTCTTCTGCCACTGTAAAGGCACATAGGGGATTCAGGTGAACCTCGAACAATAGTTTCACCGAACGCTCTGGTGCCCAGAGCAGACATGACAGGTAGGCAGCAGCCCTTTTAGAACATTAATCTCAATAATGCTGTAACTCTTGGTTGGATGAGTGGCACGTTACAAGAGACCACTTTTGATCCACCTAAAATTAGATCTTAGGAGTTCAAAAGAGGGAGAAGGAAAGGGGGAGGAGAAGAAAATATCTATTAACGAGCATTAAATATTACTTTTCCCTTTCCAGTCTCTCAGCAGAAAGCCTAAGAACATCTGATTTTCTGTTATAAAGGAAAACCTCTGAGTAATATAGCCCGCACATAATCTCATACTTAGCACCATGTTCTGACAGAAATACAAAAACTAAGTGATTGAATACTTCAAAATAGCTTCCTTCTTTTTTCTTCCAAAAACGACTCAAAAACACCGTTTGCATGGAAAATACTGACCATACCCAATGACGGTCCCTGGAATGTAAGAGTTCAGTAGGATTCTAGAGCATTCTAGATTTCAAGCAACAGAACCTGCTAATATTGTTCTCTTTCCCCTTTGTCTAATTCTCACTCGACTTTGCCACTCATGGAATTTTCTTTCATTGTTTATAAAATCTCTCTGTCCTTACTGAAGTGTAGAATTAGAGATTTTGCTATAGAGGGTAGCACTATATGTACAGTGGATAATTATCTTTTATCTGAGAACGGCTTGGTCGTTTTTAGGGAATATAGACTTTTACAGTTAGTTGAGTGTAACTCTTTTTCAGCTTAAATACACATAGAGAAAGAATCCCCTTCAGTTCCTTCCCTTCTTCCATACTTCCTCCTTTCTTTTCTTTCCAGGATGTTCCTTTTGGCTCAACAGTCACTATTAGCAGAGAGATATAGGCATCTAGACCTTGGATTTCATGACTGTGTTCTCTCTCCAGCGCTGCCTTAGATGCCTTCTGGCAGCAGTTGATGTACTTAGAATAGAAGGCTCTCTAGGCAAAAGCATATTCAGCTAGTTGTAAAGTTCTTCTGAAAAGGGGGAAATAAGAAAATATGATTTTTGAGACTTAGAGTGAGAATTTTATCTGGCATCATTTTGTTTATAAACCATTTTTATTCTCAATTAGTCTCAATTTTAATGGTGCTTGTTCACCTTTATTTGCTTCTAGAGGGCAGTTGGTCCTTTTACTTATATTAAAGCTATACTGACTTTCAGATCTTCTGCTTGAGTCGATAGCCTCTCAATTAGATGGAACTATCCCCGAACAAAGCACGACAAATTCGGCTTCTTACTTTGAAATCCTTCTCTTTTATCATCATCAATGCCTAAATTATAGCCTCTAACTGTACCTACTCAGACTCCAATTATATTACATAAATGCCTACATAGTGTCATATCTTTCACGACATGTTATTTCTGTAATAATGTCCATCTCTTCAGCTCTTAGCCGTAGTGAAAGGGCAATATAATCCAAAAGAGAGCGTCTGGTGTGTTAATCATTAATAAATCTGAAAAACATGTGTTTGATCAAGGCCATCTTTTCCCTTTGAGTAATTCTTTTCTTTTTTTTTTTTAACATCAGCAAGTTCTCCTGAAATTCATGATTGTCTCTGTGAAAGCTCTAAATAACCGGTGTTGATTTCAAAACAGCCACTGGCCAATACTTTGTTACTTATAGTAAACCCCTAGTTGGCATTTGCGTTGATAATCAATCTTTGTTTGTTACTTAAACCATTCAAAATTCCTCCGATATTTATGATTTCATTAAGTAGAAGATGCTGCATGCAAATAAGTACACTTCAGTTACAGAAAGCAGCCGTCAGAACACATTTATATTCCAGCAGCAGAGAAGAAATTAATCTCACAGTGGCTTCAATTCAAATTGGTATGATATTCCAGTAATAAATTCCCTGCCCAGATGGAAACATTTTCTTTATCATAAATATTTTAAAACACTTGATCTGTGTTAAAGTTGTACAGGACTGAAACTGATTTTAGATATTTTAAATATTTTAAATCAAGCCCCAAATAGAAAAAACATTTTGGTTTTGTAGAATCCATTTAAAAATGTTTTCAAATTTTATGTAGGTTCATCCTATCATATACATTATGTAACCAAAGAGAAAAGCTCATCAAATGCTAATCTTTGGTGCACCCAAAGAAAGCTCACATCTCTAGCTTGTATTAATTATATTTCTGTCATATGTTTTAATGACACTAGTCATTCCTTTAATATTGAAATAAATTCTGAAAATAGCTCTTACTCTTTTCCTTCACTTATAGGATGATTTGTGGAAGAAGAGGAGGGAGCAATGATCACAGAATGTAAATGCTAAGAAACTGAGGTCCAGAGCCACAGAGTGCCTTCTGCAAAGTAAGCAAAGCAGTTAATGGGGCTGGGACAGTAACACCCAATACTTGATGCAGGGAATAGTGTGCTTTTCAATACTTTTTGCAATTTTAAGCAGCTGGTTCTGGTATAGTTATTTGTGTGTGTGAGTGTGACAGTTCCCAATTCCTCCAACCTGTTACGTTGTGAGTCACTCCAGCCGTAAGTCTCCCAAGAGGATCATGAGACAGTAGAGGACATGCAGGTCCATAGAAATGACTTTATACTCTTCAGCTTCCCTAGAATATGAATCGAGAGTTAGGCATTTTGAGAGACTCTGCTTCTAACTCTAGCCATCACTGGAGTAGATCTTCTTCTCATCTAGACTGCTTAGAGATTAGTGGCCCCTCATAAATCACCACAGTTCCATCTTTCTTCTGAACCAATACTCTGAAATCCTCCAGGTGGTAGGTAGCCCAGAGGAGAAACACAACCCCTAAGGGTGGGTTTGTATCTTTGGAATCCTCTCTGGACCTTGACTCTCAAGCCGAGGGGACATGTAGGTCTGGACTTCACAGTCCACTTTAACATTCAGATGTCTGAATTTAGAAGAGTTGATGGGATCACCATAGCCATGTTGGTCAAATAGTGACTTTCTTGAAGCTGGATGTTACTAACTTCCCAATCGCGACTGCTCTCCTCCAACTGAAATACAGCAAGTTTTATCACTGAAGAACACACCAAAAGCCAAACAGTAGAGTTCAAACTCTGAATTCAATCTTGAAACATCAGCTCCAAAATAAGATCCTTGCTGAATACCACACAAAAGGAGAAATGAGCTGAGCGTAGATTAACACAATGAGAAATGGACAGGAATTTACCAAACAACTCTTCCTTACCGTGGATTAAAAACAAATTGATATTTCACTTGCTGATTCAGACTACATCTAGCCCACATCTCACATTACAGGATATTCATTGGCAAAACTGAAGACTGGAATATGCAGCCAAATTTGGAAAATGATACCAGATTCCTTAAAGAGCTGAGTCAAAGTTCTATGTTTTTCAGATTATAAACTATTAGGAAGGACAGGCTCTATCAGATAAACCCACTTGTATAAGACCTACACCAGTTTATATTTATTGATGTTTAAAGACTTTTAGACAGTTGGAGACTGGGTGGCAGGATTTCTGGATCTTAGTCTTTGCTCTGATTTGGCTGGGTGTACCATTGGCCAAGTTACTTTGCCTCTCAGGGATTTGATTACTTCATCCGGAAAAACAAAGGTCTGTAATGAATTCATTTGTCCAATGCCTATCTCAGAGCACTGATTACCTGTCTGGCTATTCACACACTGCAGAATTGTGTGAGGAAGAAAAGACATGATTTGCAGGAAAGCCTTTTAAGAAGCAGGAATCATTGAATGAAAAAACTATGTTATCAAAATTATCTATCCTCTGCTAAAAAGATCCCCAGAGGAAAGAAGGCCTAAATATTGGGTAGGCCATATAGGAACCAAAAACGCATTCCCCAAATAATGGACTTATAGATAAATACAGACATTTACAGAAACCTGGATAAATGTTTGTTCTTCAAATCCAAAGTTCAGACTGAAATTTGTGCTGATTCTCCAAATGTGTAATGATACGTGTTATCATGTCTCGATAGTCTATTGTGTGTCAGGTAAAAGACAAGTTCTTTACGTATGTTCTCACATTGAATTTTCATTTTTAGCCCAGTCCTATTAAGTAGATATTATTATTTTCAATTACAGATGAGGATATTGAGGCACAGAGAAACTAGCTGTTTGCCTGGAGTCCCACCCCTAGAAAGTAGCGGAACTGGGATTTAAACCCCCAACAGTTAGACTATAAAACCACAGCCTTATCTACTATACTGCGTGGCACGGAGCTGAAAAGAGACAACTATAATGGAATTACTATAATTTCAAGGGTCAATAGGGGACCCCTAGTCAAAAGGCTTTGTTATTGAGAGGTCAATAGTTGACCAAAAAAAAGGTCTTTCTACTTCACTCCTATTCCCTTTGTTCATCTGCGGGATAATAGGAGAACATTGAAATCCATGTTTTGCTCAGAAATTGAGTATTATCCACGTAAGTACTGTCAAGGAGAACCCTACTTTAAACTTTCTGCCGCTTTGCTCAAGAATAAAGGTTTTCAAGGACAAATATTGTTGCAGATTGTAACTTGACAGTGAATGTCCTGAAACTCTGCATAGTCATATTTGAAAGGAAGCCAAATTTATGAAAAAAAAATGTCCACTTCAAAAGCTTAATGAAGGCAATTTGTCAACAATTTCACACATCATTTGCCCACAACCTCTGAATAAAAGGTTTCCCAATTTACCTTTTTCCCACGTGAACTTCGGATCATATGGATTTAATGATTCATCAATCATCATCTTTCCCAGAAACTGAGATGCAAGCAGAATACAATCGAAGAGGTCTGTTAAAATATATTGTATGTGATACGCTTATTGTTTACATTTCTTTTTTTACCTAATGTCAGAGAATCGTACATGGAATGACATGAGTCTTTAAGATCAGAGTCTGGTTTAAGACTTAGGGTGAATTTGCTATATAACAGATTAAAACAACTTAACTTACCTTAGAACGTCTATATCTCAGACTTCTAAATATTCTGTAGAGAATTAGAGAGAGGAAAGGAGAAAAACAGCTATAGATGAATGAATATGACTTACAAGAGAACAAGCAAAGTCTCCCCATGGCACTGATTCTTTAAATAATTAACAAGAAACTCTTTGCAAAGGGACCTACTTGTCAAATAACTAACTTAAAACCTGTTACTGTTGATTGTCAGCATGCTTTTGTAACCAAAATGCCTGAGGATTAAGTTGATGGAAAGTAATTAATAAGACCAAGAATAAGGTTTACTGCATGTAACTGATACTGTTTGTAAATCTGGGACTCATAAAGTATTGCTCTGATTGAGGAAGGAGATGCAGATGTTTCTGCTATTTTAGTAAAGGGAAGAAGTGTAAAACACTCCAACCAACAGAAAAGGGGGTGCAAAACATTTAGAGCTGCAATACTTACCATGGCAACTATTTTCTGTTACATTTTTAATGTAAGGTAAAACTTCCCTATTACGTACTTGGGCCGCCCATATATGGGACTCAAGTGTGACATCAACAATGGCAAATAAAGGTAGTTTTATAAGACAAGGTGAAATGTATGGTTGACCCAGATATCTAGATATTTTGGCAAAAAGAATTTTAATTGGAAAAATTGATGGAGGATTTGAGAAAATGTTGGAATAAATTATTCGGATAATTTTTGGCCTTCGATATACTTTTTCAGCATAAAGAAGAATTCTGTTTGCTAAACTCTTTGGGTCATGATGATTCATAGTACTCGTGGTGGAATTTGGTGTGTATTTGTGTGTGTGTCTCTGTGCACACATATTTATGTTTATGCTTGCAAGTACTTTGTCAGAATGAAATGTTTGGGCTACACTTACTACCCACCTGATTTTAATTAGTGTTACCAGATATTTACTGAAATCATCAAAGTTTTTAATTTAGAGATAATTTGGCAAAGGGCAATTTGCTGCTATTTACATTTAAATAGATGTGAAAAAATGCACTGATGTTTTCTCAGACAGACCCCAGGGCAGTTTCATGTTCAAGCTCTGGAAGACCTGCTCCCCTTGAATGTGGGAGGGACCTGTTACTTGCTTCCCACCAATAATATAGCAAAAGTGGTGAGATGTCACTCCATGCTTATATCAAGATACATACACACACACACACACACACACACACACACATGGCGTTGCCCTGGCACATCTGCATGTAAGGGTTTGTATCACAGAAATTCTCATCACAGAGTTACAAAAATCTACCTCTTTCCAGTGCTTTGGTTTTAAGCAGACCAACCATTGGGTCAAAATGAGGTACACAAAACAAGCTTTAAAAAGAAGAACGAAGTAGGAGGACCCACACTTCCCAATTTCAAAACTTATACTAAAGCAATGGTAATGAAGATGGTGTGGTACTCGCACCAGGATATACATGTAGATTAATGGAACTGAGATTTCAGAAACGAGCCCACCTATCTATGGTGAACCGATTTTCAACAAGAATGCCAAGACCATCCAATTGGGAAAGAGTCAGCTTTTCAACAAATGGCACTGGATCAACTGAATAGTCATATGCAGAAGAGTAAAGTTGTGCCCCTACCTCACACCATATTAAAAACTCAAAATGTATCAAAGATTTAACTGTAAGAACTAAAACTATAAATCTTTTAGAAGAAATGGATAAATCTTCATGATGTTGGATTTGACCATTCTTGGATTCTTGGAGGATTCCTGGATATGATACCAAAAGCACAAGCAACAAAAGAAAAAAGAGATAAATTGGACTTCATCAAAATTAAAAGCCTTTGTGTTTCAGAAGACATCATCAGAAAGTGAAACAACAATCCACAGAATGAAAGAAATTATTTACAAATCATATCTTTGATAAAGGACTTGTATACAGAATATGTAAAGAACACTTAAAACTTAATAATGAAAAGACCTCTCAATTTAAAAATAGGCAAAAGATCTAAATAGACATTTCTCCAAGGAAAATACACACATGACCAATAACCACATAAGATGCTTGACATCATTAGTCACGAGGAAAATGCAAATCAAAATCACACATGAGATGCAACTTCATATCTTCTAGAGTGGCAAGATAAAACAGGCAGACAAGAACAAGTATTGGCGATGATGTGGAAAAATCAGAACCCCCATACATTGTGGGCAGGAGCATAAAATGGTGCCATCACCTTGGGAAAAAGTCTGGCAGTTGCTCAAAAGTTTAAACTACATGACCCACCAATTCCCCTCCTTAGGTATATATCCAAGAGAAATGATAATGTATGCCCACACAAAATCTTGTACAGAAATACTTAGAGCAGCATTATTCATAATAGCCAAAAGGTGGAAACAATCTAAATCTCAACAGACATAGATAAAATATGGTATATCCATACACTGGAATATTATTGAGCCATAATAAGGAATGAAGTAGTGATACATGTTATAACATGGAAGAAGCTTGAACAGATTAAGCTAGGTGAAAGAAGCCAGTCACAAAAGACCACATATGACTTCATTCATACAAAACGTCCAGGACAGGGAAATCTGTACACAGTTGGACCTCCATACCATGGGTTCCACATCTGTGGATTCAATCAATCTTGGATTGAAAATACTCAAACAAACAAAAATATTTTCGGGAAGCTCCAAAAAGCAAAACTTGAATTTGCCATGAGTTGGCAACTATTTACGTAGCATTTTCATTGTATTAGGTATTTTAAGTAATCTACAGATGATTTAAACATATGGGAGGATGTGCATAGGTTATATGCAAATGGTATGCCTTTTTTTTTTTTTTTTTGTGGTACGCGGGCCTCTCACTGTTGTGGCCTCTCCCGTTGCGGAGCACACGCTCCAGACGCGCAGGCTCAGTAGTTGTGGCTCACGGGCCCAGTTGCTCCGCGGTATGTGGGATCTTCCCGGACCGGGGCACGAACCTGTGTCCCCTGCTGATGCAGGGGACA